>NW_024055829.1:94634-110739 GCF_902713615.1 Scyliorhinus canicula | reverse complement strand
ACAGACCGATGGGCCGAATAGCCCCCCTCTGCACTGTGAATTCTATAATCCTGCGCCGTAAGGATTCTATGAATCTTTATGAAGCTCTGGTCACCACGCTTCAGGAAGGATGTGAAGGTTCCTGGCGACGGTGCAGAGGAGATTTACCAGAATGGTTCCAGCAAAGGAGGTTGGGGGAGATTTGATTCAGGGACACAAGATTATGCCAGATTTCCATCAGGTGGACAAAGAAACTCTGTTTCCATTCACTGATCAAACAAGCAGTCGGGACACAGATTTAAAGTTTTGGTAAAACCTGCATTGAACAATACAAGATCCTGAGGGGTCTTGGCAGGGTGGATGTGGAGAGGCTGTTTCCTCTTATGGGAGAATCTGGAACAAGGGTGTCACTGTTGCAAAATAAGGGGACACCCATTTAAGATGGAGATGAGGATTTTTATTCTCAAGGGTTGTAAGACTTTGGAACTCGTGTCTTTAAAAGGCAGTGGGAACAATACTCGAGGGGCCGAGTGGCCTGTTCCTAGTTTGTATGCAAAAGGTGCAGGAGATATGAGATGTATGTTTTTACACAGCGAGCGGCAATGACCTGAAACTCGCTGCCTATGAGGGAGTTTGAAAATAGACACAATGAATGATTTGATTTCAAAAGGAAATTGACTTTTTTTAAAAAATAACTTTAAAGTAGCCAATTCTTATTTTTCCCCAATTAACGGGCAATTTAGAGTGGCCAATCCACCTACCCTGCACATCTTGGGTTGTGGGGGTGAGACCCTCACAAACACAGGGAGAATGTGCAAACTCCACACGGACGGTGACCCAGAGCCAGGATCGAACCCGTGATCTCGGCACCGTGAGGCAGCAGTGCTAACCACTGTGCCACCATGCAGCCCATGGAAATTGGATAGACATTTGAGGGAAATAAACCTGCGAGGATACAGGGATAGCGCAGGACAATGGAACCGACTGGATTGCTCCAGAGAGCTAGCATGGATTCAATAGGCCGAATGCCATTCTCTGTGTTATCGTGTCTCTGACTCTTTTGTGTAATCTAGTTTTGTAATTTAACCCCGGAGTATTCAGATATCACTCAGGTAAATCTGTGCTACACTCCCTCCGAGGCCATTCTATCCTTCCTCAGGTTTGGTCTAACTGGGGTTTCTGAATCTCAGGGCTTTTCCAATCACACTGAGACCTGAAATCTTCCCTCACAGACAGAACAGACAAACCTTTTATCTTCCACACCTAGACGCTGCTGATATTCAGGTTCTGATCGAGTGACTCTGTCAGATCGCGATGTGACATTTGGTTTGAGTTTCCCATCTGTTAAACCTCTTCCAGTATCCTGTAAATTTACAGAAACCTCACCGTCAGTTTAGGACAGAAATTCACAACATTCTCTCCTCGCCAACTTTGATTAAATGTATTCCTGGAGGTTTGATCACATGACCTCCCCTCCATCCTCCAGCCATTAATCGGTCAACACATCCATCCTTGTGACACACTGCCGTCCTCGGCCAATTGGGAAGCAAAAGGACTCATTACCTTACAGGACAGTGATTGACTGTCAGCCAAACAACCCTTATCCCATTTTCAATATTTTTCTATCTGCTGAAGATAAATGTTCAAAACAATCTTGTTTACTGTCTTGAAATGAAAATTGCTTGTCACAAGTAGGCTTCAAATGAAGTTCCTGTGAAAAGCCCCTAGTCACCACATTCCGGCACCTGTTCTGGGAGGCTGGAACGGGAATTGAATCGTGCTGCTGGCCTGCCTTGGTCTGCTTTCAAAGCCAGCAATTTAGCCCTGTGCTAAACCACCTCTCAATGATTTAATGATGTGGAGATGCCAGCGTTGGACTGGGGTGAGCACTGTAAGAAGTCTTACAACACCAGGTTAAAGTCCAACAGGTTTGTTTCAAACACGAGCTTTCGGAGCACTGCTCCTTCCTCAGGTTGTCCATTCATCTGAGGAAGGAGCTGCGCTCCGAAAGCTCGTGTTTGAAACAAACCTGTTGGACTTTAACCTGGCGTTGTAAGACTTCTTACAATGATTTAATGATTAAGTTTTAACAATTTGGGCAGCACGGTGGCCTAGTGGTTAGCACAACCGCCTCACGGCGCTGAGGTCCCAGGTTCGATCCCGGCTCTGGGTCACTGTCCGTGTGGAGTTTGCACATTCTCCCCGTGTCTGCGTGGGTTTCGCTCCCACAATCCAAAAAAATGTGCAGAGTAGGTGGATTGGCCACACTAAATTGCCCCTTAATTGGAAAACATAATTGGGTAATCTAAATTTATAAAAAAATAAAAAATAAATAAAAGGTCTTAACAATTTTCCAGAGACCCAGGTATGAATCTCATCAACGCAAAAGGTAAAATTTTAATTCACTGAAAGTCTAGTCGGCAGGGAGATGAGTTGGTGCCAACCCGGGGAACAGCAGCTCCGAGACGGTCAGTATCAATAACTCACCATGGTGATTCACGGTCTAGTCGGCAGGGAGGGAGGGAAGGGGGGGTTAATGCCAATCCGGGGAGGAGCAGCTCCGGGACGGTCAGTATCAATAACTCGGTCCGGGGATTCACGGCCTAGTCGGCATGGAGGGGGGTTAGTGCCAACCCGGGGAGGAGCAGCTCCGGGACGGTCAGTATCAATAACTCACCCTGGGGATTCACGGCCTAGTCGGCAGGGAGGGGGTTGGTGCCAACCCGGGGAGGAGCGGCTCCGGGACGGTCAGTATCAATAACTCACCCCCGGGACAGTGAGAGGGGAGAATGTTCAATGTTTCACATTCGGCTCTGGGGGTTCTAAACCCCGACACTGACCTCTCACCTGTCGCCTCACAATGCCCAGGCAATGATTGACGGAAGCACCGGACCAATAGGACGAGAGAGTGCGGGTCCGGAGGACCGGTCGGGATAGACTGGTCCTCCAATCAATCAGCGTGAACGAGGGGGCGGGACTGCGCTGAGTGAAACATGCGCAGTGTGATTAATGGCGATGCAGAAAAACGTTCGTTCTCGGATCCACAATCCGTGAAGGTGGGAATGGCAGGATGGAGGGAGAGATGCATCAGGCGGGTCGTCAAACACGCTTTGTGAACATGTTATTTACACAGAAAATCCGGAAAAATAACCAACCGGTGCCTCGGGATCTGAGCGGAGGCAGTAGCTTTGTTACAGACGAGACTTTGCGGCCGCCATCTTTATTTGGTACTGGCAGCTCTGCGCACGCGCATCCGCCATCTTTATTGGGGCACGAGCAGCAGAGCGCATGCTCAGTAGCCATCATTGTTGGGGGCAACATTTTTTAAACGTTTCTTCATGACAGAATGTCCAGCAGACTGCTTCACTCTGAGTTACAAATTCCTATTTATGGGGCAGAATATATGTCCAGGGTAGTGACAATAATTCGAATTTATATTGTGGCTTGAACACAATATAACTTTAAGACTGTCAGAGAAACGTTACAAAATAGCAATTGACACTGAGCCACATGAGGAGGAAAGTGAATCGGAGATTTTAAGGAGGAAATTCCAGAAATTGAGGCCTTGGCAACTCAGTAATGGTGGAAAGATTAAAATCGGGAATGCTGAAGTGGCTGGAATTAAATGAGTGCAGAGATCTCAAAGGGGTGTGTGTGGAGGAGATTACAGGCGCCGGAATGTGGCAACTAGGGGCTTTTCACAGTAACTTCATTTGAAGCCTACTTGTGACAATAAGCGATTTTCATTTCAGTGTTTCTGAAACATTGAAAGCAACATTCTGGTTTAGTTAAAAAAAAAATCCTTTTTTTCCCCCAAAGTACCCAATTTGTTTTTCCAAATTTAGTGGGCCAATCCACCTACCCTCAACATCTTTTTTGGGTTGTGGGAGTGAGACCCACGCAGACACGGAGAATATGTACAAACTCCACATGGACAGTGACCTGGGGCCGGGATCGATCCTGGGTCCTCAGCGCCATGAGGCAGCATTGTAAACCACTGTACCCTAGCTTTCCTTTGTATTTGTTGGGATTTTGCTTTCTTTTACTTTGATTGGGTAGCACAGTGGTTAGCACAGTTACTTCACAACTCCAAGGTCCCAGGTTCGATTCCAGGCTTGGTCACTGTCTGTGTGGAGTCTGCACTTTCTCCCTTTGTCAGTCCAGAGATGTGCAGGTTAGGCGGATTGGCTATGAAAAATTGCCCTTGGTGTCCAAAAACGGTTAGGTTGAGTTAGGGGGATAGTGTGGGGTGCACTTTCCAGGGGCCACTGCAAACTTCTCCTTCTACACTGTAAATTCTATGATGATATTTGGGGAAACAAGAGAGGAAAGAATACGCTCTAGAAATTAATTATTTGTTCTGAATTTCCATCCTTGAATGAAAGTGGTACTGACACTGTCAACTCCTTTTACAGGGGATTGGACGGAGAGGATTTGACACGTTCATCAGGATCTGAATATCATCAGCCACTGAATGTGGAAGGAGAAATGTTTGTCTGTTCTCTTTCCGGGCAAGGATCTGAAACATCAGTGTGACTGGACAAGCACCAAGACCCATACAACACACACTCCAGTTCGACTGTTCCAGTGAACTGACTGTAGAAACATCAGTGTGACTGGAAAAGCACCGAGACCCACACAGCGCACACCCGAGTGAGAGTGTTCCAGTTACACAGCCTGAAAAAAAAATCACACCATTCACAGTGGGGAGAAACCGCATTTGTGTCTGCATGTGGACGAGGCTTCAACTGATATCCACCCTGTTTTTTAAAAAAGTTTGTTCATGGGATGTGGGCATCACTGCTTGTGGAGGCATTTATTGCCCATCCCTGAAGGCATTTGAGAGTCAACCACATTGCTATGGATCTGGAGTCACATGTAGGCCAGACCAGGTAAGGATGGCAGATTTCTTTCCCTGAAGGACATCAGTGAACCAGATGGGTTTTTACAACAAATGATAATGATTTCATGGACTTTTAATTCCAGATCTTTATTGAATTTAAATTTCACCATCTGCCGTGGTGGGATTCAAACCTGGGTCCCCAGAGCATTACCCTGGGTCTCTAGATTATTAGTCCAGTGACAATACGCCAACGTCACTGCCTTGGTACCACAAGGACGCCGGCAGCATGGGGAAACCGTGGAAATGTGGGGACTGTGGGAAGGAATTCAGATCCCCATCAGGGCTGGAAATTCATCGACGTAGTCACACCAGGGAGAGGACTTTCAACTGCTCTGACTGTGGGAAGAGCTATAGGAATGCTGGGGGTCTAATTAATCATCAACGTGTTCACACCAGAGAGAAGCTATTCACCTGCTCCACCTGTGGAAAGGAATTCACCTGGGAATCCAGTCTAACGACACACCAGCGATTTCACACTGGAGAGAAACCGTACAATTGCTCTCAGTGTGGGAAGAGCTTCCGGTGTTCATCCCACCTCACTGAACATCTACGGGTTCACACTGGGGAGAGACCATTCCACTGCTCTGAGTGCGGGCAGAGATTCACTTGCTCTTCCCATCTCACTCAGCACAAATTTGTCCACACTGGTGAGAGGCCGTTTGTCTGCTCCGTGTGTGGAAAGGGATTCATTAGATCAACATTCCTTCTTAGACACCAGCGTGTTCACGCTGAAGAGAAGGCATTCGCTTGCACTGAGTGTGGGAAGAGTTTCACTCATCCATCTAGTCTTCGGGATCACCAGCAAGTTCACATTGAAGAGAAAGCATTCATCTGCACTGAGTGTGGGAAGAGTTTCACTCATGCATGTAGTCTTCAGAATCACCAACGGGTTCACACTGGGGAGAAACCCTTTACCTGCGCTGAGTGTGGGAAGGGATTCGCTTTGAAATCGCAGCTTCGGTCACATAAACTTGTTCACACTAATGAGAGACCATTTCAATGTTCTGACTGTGAGAAGAGCTTTAAAAGCAGAAGGGATTTGATGAAACACCAGCGAATCCATTCTGGGGAGAAGCCGTTCATCTGCCCCGTGTGTGATAGAGGATTCACTGATCCATCCAATCGTCTGAAACACCAGAGAGTTCACATGTGATTACAGGGATTTGATATTAAACCCAGAACTTGAATCATGTTCATTCTGACAGTTCTGATTTATTTCCAATGATGTTAAACCCCAGCCCAGTTACAAGGATTAATAGAATGGACATCAATTGCATTAAGTCCAGTGTTCACCTCGATGAGTGAGTGATAGAATCTACCTTTTAGTATAAATTACCTTTTTAGTCTATAACAAGTGTAAAAGAATAAATGGCCCAAGATTTAAAACGGCTTCGTCAAATGATTTGTTAAAAAACCCAAATTGCAAACAGGACAGTAAAAATGCTGAATCGCATGAGAAACATCAAGATAAAGAAGCCACACAGACCAAGGACACATTTTGTTAATTTAAAGTTTCTGGGCAATGTTCCCAGAAACTTTTCATTCAACGGATAAGGCTCATAAAAAATACGTATTTCAATCACCCCATACCTAAATTTGGTGGACAGAAATCTCAATCGAATTAAATAATACTATAATTACTTTAACCCAATCACAACCAGAAAGGGGACAGACATTGGTGATAGCCATAACCTTAAAAAGTACTGCCGATTTTCAACAATTCATTCCAGAATCACCTTACTTAATTTCTGAAGCTACTTTCTGCACTTTCGCTTTGAACCGCCATTTTATTTATTTTCAACTTCTCTGCATTGTGTATTCAGTTAGAAGAAGTGATCAAGAGCTGTAGCTTGTATTGAATTCAACTCAGTGCTCTGTATTTGCTTAGACAAAACTAACTGTAAATACTCTGTATTTGCAAACTGACCTGTTCAAGAGACATCTGAAACTAACTGAATAAAAGACAAATTACTTCACGCATGAAGCTCAATTTCAAGTTCTGCAGAGTAATATATTAGTGCAGCGACACTTCAGATATATTAACCAAAGTACAGACCTATCAGTGAGGAGCTGCGGCGGGTGGTGGAGGTGAATAAGCGGTTCAGAGCCAATGTGCAGGACCTGGAGAACAGATCGAGAAGGCAAAACTTGAGAATTGTGGGGCTGCCCAAGGGGGTGGAGGGCCTGAGGCCGACTGAGTACTTTGTGAGGGTGTTTGAGGAGTTGACGGGAGAGGGGGAAGATCCCTCCCGCTACGAGTTGGACAGGGCTCAGGCCGAAGCCTCAAGCGAATGAGCCAATAAGGGCGGGTAAATTCTGCTTCCACAGCGACCACGTGAAGGAGAGGGTTTTGAGCTCGGCAAAGCAAAGGCGAGGTGTGGGAAGACGTTGACATGTGAATATACCAAGCAGAGCTGCAGAGAAGGCGGGTGGCCTTTGACGGGGAGAGGGCGGCATTGGCAGCGGAGTGAGATTCAGAGTGGTCTAACCTGCGAAGTTGAGAGTGACTCACAATTCAAGGGATTTTTATTTCAAGGCGGTGGAGGCCTTAGTTAAGGCTGAAGGACTGAGATGAGTGTTGGGATTTGGACATGGTTGGTGGGGACGGGGACAGCGTTTGTCTTCGGGAAGGCTTTCTGTTTGGGAGTTTTGTTTTCTGCATCTTGAATTGTGTTTCCATGAGTTTCGGGTTTTGCTTTTTCTTGATTCTGGGTGAGGTTCAGTACTGTTCTTTGTTTTAAGGAAGGTTACTGAGGAAGGGATGGGGAGGAGCGGGGGCTCTGGTGGGGTTCATCGCACAAGCTAACAAAGGTTGGCTAGTGAACGGGAGTTTGGTGTGGCAGGGGCCGTGGTTGTTGGAGCCTGGTCGAGCAGATTTCAATGGACCTGGGAGGGGTGAATGGTGGGAGGAGGGGATCGATACTGGGTGAGGTGACTCACCTGAAGAAGGAGCTGCGCTCCGAAAGCTCGTGTTTGAAACAAACCTGTTGTACTTTAACCTGGTGTTGTAAGACTTCTTACTGCAGTAGAACAATGGTTTGGCTTTAACAGGTCCATTGGGCATGGCCTCTGACAAGTACATGGGAGTTTTTTTATTGCTGAAACATCCGGCTGGGTCACTGTCTGTGCGGAGTCTGCACGTCCTCCCCGTGTGTGCGTGGTTTCCTCCGGGTGCTCCGGTTTCCTCCCACAGTCCAAAGATGTGCGGGTTAGGTGGATTGGCCATGCTAAATTGCCCGTAGTGTCCTAAAAAGTAAGGTGGGGGGGGTTGTTGGGTTACGGGTACAGGGTGGATACGTGGGTTTAAGTAGGGTGATCATTGCTCGGCACAACATCGAGGGCCAAAGGGCCTGTTCTGTACAGTTCTATGTTCTATCCCAGTCAAGTGATAATTCTGAAGATTCAGGATATCAATACCTTTTCTTTGTAATTCCACAATTCACCCACTCTGAACACACCGGAATCCTCCCTTGGCCCTTTGTTATTAAAGTCAGTGCAGTAGGTGGGGTCTGGAGACATATTCAGTTAAACTCAATCAGGTTCTGACACTGCTAGCCAATATGATGAGCCAAATGGTTTCCCTCTGTGCATTATCATTCAACAAAACAATGAATATTCAGTATTATGAACAGGGAGAGAAATCAGTAACTGCAATTGAACCCAGCAAGAGTTAGCACCGGCAGGGTAGAGAGAGAAGAAACAGTAGAAAAGCTTTAAAACCTCGACATAGGCACACACAGAACTCTGACACATGTAACATAGATCATCAATTCATAATCATTTATGATTTTTGAAAATTAGTTGAGGTCAAATGGCAAAATTGTTATTTTGTATTCGTTGTTTGAGGTTTGAATGGTGCTGATATTACCCAACATCCATTGCGGCGGTGAATGTGCCCTATTCATTCCACAGGAGCCCAGTACGCAGGCGCAGTATTGTATCTGGAGCATGCGCACTGTCATCCTGCTCGAAGCTCTGCGAGCGCTGAAGGGGCTGTTTCCGCGGGTGAGCGGCGGTGGGAAGGAGGGAGGAATGGAGCCGGGAACCGGGGGGAAGGGAGGGAGCGGAGGCTTCATAAACACCCGGGAAAGGCCCTCGGCAGGAAGAGACCCTGCAGGCCCCGTGTTTGCAGCTGATGGGCTTTTATCCAGATTGGGCCCAGTTCCATTGTCCCCATCTTCGTTCAGCGGGGAGCAGAGCGCATGAGCGGCCATCTTGGTGCCGTCACGGAAAGTAGGAGGAGCTTCAGGGTTCTGGTGACCAGGAGAGAAAATGTTTGACTCATTGATTGAATGGTCCGGGAGAACGGGCGCCCTCTTCAGGGTGAGGGCGGGGGGAGGGGAATTGCTGCAAAGCGCATGTGCGCCCATCCCAATAACAGAAGAATAAGATTATCAGAATTATTAGCAGTAAGAGGCCATTCGGACAATTGTGGCTCATTTGATCATTGTCTTAACTCCATTTTCCTTCAGACAATGAACCTTCCTCACCTTTTACTCCCCTGCCAGTAAAAATGGTGTATAATGCAGCCTTGAATAAATTCAATGGCCACGCCTCCACTGCTCACTGGGCAGAGAATTCCACCGGCTAACTGGCGCTCTGAGAGAAGCAATTTCTCCTCATTTCTGTCTTAGACACTGATTTTTAAACTTTCCTTGCAGTGGAAGATTCCCTGTTGAGGAGAAACATCCTTTCAGCACCTGTCAAGCACCCTCAGAATCCTCTCTGCTGCTGTAAGATTACCTTTCATTTATCTAAAATACAATCAGTATATGCACACCCTGGCCAACCTTTCCATCATAAAACAAACCCCTTCATGCCAGGAATCAGCTTAGTGACCCTTGTCTGAACTGCTTCCAATGTAAGTGTATCCCATAGTAATCCTAGGCCAGGAAATGGGGAGAGAGTTTTAATGAATTTATATCTTGGACTTTGGAAACTCCGTTTACAGGGAGATAGATGGGGAGGATTTACACACAGCAATCTGGGATAAAGAAAAAATGTTACTCTCTGACCACAATTGACACATGACTCTTGTAATCTCATTTTACAGGGAGTTAGAAGATTTGAAAACTGTGATTTTTCTCTGATTCCAGTGCTTCTGATATCTTTGCAGCTGCAGACTCCATAGAAGGTTTTACATTTGAAATCCGTGAAATTGTTCCAGAAGTGAGTATTATTGAGCATTCATCTATAATTTAGAGTTTTTAGAATTGTGCTTTGTTGTCTGTGCTCTGGTTTCTGGGCTCTGGGGCAGGTTTGTCTCCTTTACTGTGGATCTGAATTCAAGTTCACACATTGCTCTGTTTCAGCTCTGCCCTCCCTCATCACCTCTCTGCCATTGTTCAACTTCTGCCTCTAATAGGGTATTTATTTTAACCATGTTTAGTATTTTACTGTTATTTCTTCCAATGTGTCTGAATGAAGTTGTCACTGCAGCCCATCCCTTGGCTATGTGCTGCTGATTTACCATCTTTATCTTCCCATGGTCAGGAATTGTTTTTCCTGCACTCGAGATCATTTCTCTTCTGTCCATCAGCTGATATTAACCATCAAATTCTGCACCATATTTATTCCCTGGAATTGAAGATTTGAGATTAGTATCAGACCAGCCATGAACTTATTAAATGGTGGAGCAGACTTGATGGGCTGAATGACCGTCTCCTGCTCCTATTTCTTGGGATGTCACAATATCTTGGTCAAGATCAGGAAATGCTGAGTGTCGATCTGTTGATCAACATGAATTAGCAGCTTCAGGAGAATAGGGAGGGTGAATATGGAGTGAGAATGGACGGACCAAGAGAGAGAGAGTGTGAGTTTGTACAGATGCGTGCGTGGAAATTTACAGCTTTTGGGGAACGAGCGAGGAAAGCATGTTCCACTGCAACTAGAATTGTTTGTTCTGAATTTCTGAGCTGTACTGACCGTGATGACATTTGTAAACTGCTTTAACAGGATATTCAAAGGGGAAGATTTGCAGCAAGAAATCTCAAACCAAACTTCACATTGAGATCTAACAGAGACACTCGATTCGTTAGCACGGGGGAAACCATCGGCCGTTTTACCATCCGTGTGACTGGAAAAGCACCGAGACACACCATGGGGAAACCGTGGAAATGTGGGGATTGTGGGATGGAATTCATTTTCCCGTCTGTGCTGGAAACTCATCGACGTACTCACACCAGGGAGAGACTGTTCATTTGCTCTCAGTGTGGGAAGGGATTTACTGTTTCATCCAACCTGCTGACACAGCGGCGAGTTCGCACCGGGGAGACGCCATTCACCTGCTCAGTGTGTCGGCAAGGATTCATAGATTCATCCAACCTGCTGACACACCAGGGGGTTCACACTGAGGAGAAGCCATTCACCTGCTCAGTGGTTGAGAAGGGATTTACTAATTCATCCAACTTGCTGACACACCAGCGAGTTCACACCGCAATGAGGCCATTCACCTGCAAAGTGTGCAGGAAGAGATTTATTAATTCATCCAACTTGGTAACACACCAGCGAATTCACACTGGGGAGAAGCCGTTTACCTGCTCTGTGTGTCGGAAGCGATTTGTTAATTCATCCAACTTGGTAACACACCAGCGACTTCACACTGGGGAGAGACCATTCACCTGCTCTGTGTGTCAGGAAGGGATTTGTTAATTCATCCAACTTGGTAACACACCAGCGACTTCACACTGGGGAGCGACCATTCACCTGCTCTGTGTGTCAGAAGGGATTTGTTAATTCATCCAACCTGCTCAGACACCAGCGAGTTCACACTAAGGAGAAGCCGTTTTCCTGCTCCGTGTGTGGGAAAGGATTCAGTAGTACATCCTACCTGCAGAAACACCAGCGAGTTCACAAGTAATTACAGGGGTTGGATTCTGCTGATTTCTGCTGCTCTTTATCACATCCAGGATTGAACCATGGTCATTATGACAGTTGGTGAAGTGGGAGATCAGAAGGTTTCTCTGTGGGCTGGCCAGTCTTCCAATGTTCACTCCAGTCGGCTGATAGTCTTTGAGCGAGAGCACATTTCCACTGAAATGATCCACTGGAGCAGATGTAATACATTAATTTTATCTTGGACAGTACATAGGAACATAAGAATTAGTAGAAGTACACAATTCGGCCCTTCAAGCCTGCTCCGCTATTCAATCAGATCGCTCCGCTATTCAATCAGATCACGGCCAATCTGTTCCTCGTCTCAAATCCACCTCCCCATCTGTTCCCCATATCCCTTTAATCCATTTTATAATCAGAAATCTATGTATCTTCTTCTTCAAACCATTTAATGACTCAAATTCCACTGCACTATGGGGCAGCGAGTTCCACAAATTGACCCAGATCCCTCTGTCCAACACATCTTGAATCTGCTTCCATTCAGATAATTGTCCTTTCTATTTTTCAGTCTAAATGGATAACCTGACACTTATCTACATTAAACTCCATCTGCCAAATTTTGGCCCAATCTCTGAGACTATCTATTCCGTCTATAAAATCTCCAGGACCTGATAATCTTCATCCCAAACTAGTTGAGGAAGTGGCTCTGGAAATAGGAGATCCAATGGTGGTAATTTTCCAAAATTCTTGTCGACTCTTGAATTGTTCCTACAGATTGGAGGATAGCGAATGTAATCCCGCTATTCAAAAGGGAGGTAGAGAGAAAACAGGGAACTATAGACCAGTGAGCCTGACATCAGTAGGAGGGAAGTTGCTGGAGTCCATTATCAAGGACTTCATAGCACAGCATTTGGAAAGCAGTGGTGTAATCGGACAAAGTCAGCATGGATTTACAAAAGGTAGCGTGCTCTTTCCAAGAGCCAGTGCTGACTCAATGGGCTGAATGGCCTCCTTCTGCACTGTAAATTCTATGATACTCGGCAGACAAATACACAAACTTCAAGATAATGCCGAGAAAGAAGAATGGAAAAGAAGCGGGCCGCACTTACTCCTGGGACTCCGAGGCTTCGCAGGACTCGGCGGGCTGCAAGATGGCGGGGGCGAGTCCTCCTTCTCCAACGCTGAACACGCTGCCGACAGCAGCCGCATTGGAACGGCTGAATTAGGAAAACACCGTCAGGGTTTGGCAGAGGAGCTGAAGATGTCAGTGGATGAATCTCTTGCTTATATGTCCGTGAAAATCGAAAATATGGGCAAAATTCAAGAAGCACCTGGATCCCAGTTACAAATACGATGTTGTATCTGTAAAATCTTCTCTGACACTTTCAACCAGTGTATGAGTCAAAGGTTTTACCCAAATGTCTTTATTGTCGAGGCAAACAAAGGACTACACAATATAAAATCAAACTAACTTTATTAAACAACAATATTTACCCTTGAGTTAACCCAATAACATTTACCAAAGATTCCCAAGATTGGTTTTACTACCCGTAAAGATGGCTCCGGTTGAGACGTGGGTTTGATTCTCTGAATCTTTCAGGTCCGTCGTTGTGAAGGTGGGTCTCACACGCTGCTTGTTTCAACCTCTGGTCAGACGTCTCGATTGCCTCTGCGTGGAGTTTTCGCCACTGGTGTGTTTTGGGGCATCTACCTTTATCCCTCTCCCTCCCCACCTTTCCAGAAACATCTCTGGCTTCCGGCCAATGAGGTCTCTGGAGGGGGTCCCAACACCTACTGGTGTGACAGGACACCGGGGTCCGCCCCCAGGTATCCATCTCCGGTTGTGCTGCTGCACAGAACTTGTTGCCACATAAGCTAATGGAAGGGACTCTGGGTGCCCGAGAGTCTGGCCGGTCTGGGCTACCCCAAACAAATCGGTGTGTATCAAAGTGTGTCTAACAGGAAACAAAGAGTGGGAATAAATGAGTGCTATTCTGGCTGGCAATCAGTGACGAGTGGTGTGCCTCAGGGATCGGTGTTGGGGCCTCAGGGATCGGTGTTGGGACCACAATTATTTACAATTTATATAGACGATTTGGAGTTGGGAACTACGTGTAAGGTATCCACGTTTGCAGATGACACGAAGGTGTGTGGCAGAGCAAAGTGTACTGAGTACTGTAAAACCTTACAGAGGAACATTGACACATTGAGTGAGTGGGCAAAGGTCTGGCAGATGGAGTATAATGTCAATAAGTGTGAAGTCATGCATTTTGGTAGGAGTAACAATAGAACGGATTATTACTTAAATGGTAAAAAGTTGCAGCTGCTATGCAGAGGGACCTGGGTGTACTTGTGCATGAGTCAGAGAAGGTTGGTCTGCAGGTGCAACAAGTAATTAGGAAGGCAAATGGAATTTTGTCCTTCATTGCGAAGGGGATTGAGTTTAAAAGTAGAGAGGTAATGTTGCAGTTGTATAAGGTGCTGGTGAGGCCACACCTGGAGTACTGTGTGCAGTTTTGGTCTCCACACTTGAGAAAGGATGTGCCAGCACTAGAGGGGCTGCAGAGGAGGTTCACTAGGCTGATTCCGGAGTTGACGGGGTTATCGTATGAGGAGAGGCTGAGTAGGTTGGGATTATATTCACTGGAATTCAGAAGGTTGAGGGGGAATCTAATCGAAACATATAAAATTTTGATGGGAATGGATAAGATAGAAGTAGAAAGGATGTTTCCACTGGTAGGTGAAAGTAGGACAAGAGGGCATAGCCTC
The DNA here is from genome assembly GCF_902713615.1 of Scyliorhinus canicula. NCBI lineage: Eukaryota > Metazoa > Chordata > Chondrichthyes > Carcharhiniformes > Scyliorhinidae > Scyliorhinus > Scyliorhinus canicula. Next base: position 96,254 of record NW_024055829.1, on the reverse strand, counting down.
AAGATTAGGGGGAGCAGATTTAGGACAGAATCAAGGAGGAACTTCTTCACTCAGAGGGTGGTTAAAGTATGGAATTCCCTACCGAAAGGAGTAGTAGCCGCTACTTCATTGAATATATTTAAAGATAGGGTCGATGTTTTTTTGAAAAATAAAGGAATTACGGATATGGCGAGAATGCGGGTAAGTGGTTCTGAGACCAGGAAAAGATCAGCCGTGATCTTATAGAATGGCGGAGCTCGAAGGGCCGGACGGTCTACTTCTGCTCCTAGTTCTTATGTTCTTATGTAAAGGATCTATGGTATCCTGATGTTTATCGACAGGGCAGCTCCAGACACGTTCTGGCAGTTTGTCTGTGGGTTGCGTATTTGACTTTGGCCAAGTCCGAATTCCCGTCAGCCTGCGAGAGGTTTGGACTGTAGATTAATTTGGAGTGATCAATTCTTTAATTTAAGATATCCAATTTAATCGGGATCAAAACTAGGCCCTGTCAAGTTTCCACAATGGAAATTGCCTTATCTGATCACAGCGATTGGATTTCTTCATTAGAAACCAGTCTATCATCAGTGGTGGGAATTAATAACAGTCTAAGGGCTAAATTGAATGACTTAGAAAACACCCTGATCATGAGTCTGACTGAGGGGGTGGAGGGCAAACCCCCCACGGAATATTTCACCAACGTGATTTTCAAAATGGTGGGCAAACATGTGCTCGCGCCCCCTTTCCCGGAACTGGATTGTGCATATTGCGACTGAGACCGCGTGCTGGGGAACCCCCGCGTGCAGTTATTGTTCAGTTTCATCATTTTAAGAAGGAGGCAGCAGGGTAGCATGGTGGTTAGCATAAATGCTTCACAGCTCCAGGGTCCCAGGTTCGATTCCCGGCTGGGTCACTGTCTGTGTGGAGTCTGCACGTCCTCCCCCTGTGTGCGTGGGTTTCCTCCGGGTGCTCCGGTTTCCTCCCACAGTCCAAAGATGTGCGGGTTAGGTGGATTGGCCATGCTAAATTGCCCGTAGTGTCCTAATAAAAGTAAGGTTAAGTGGGGGGTTGTTCGGTTACAGGTATAGGGTGGATCCGTGGGTTTGAGTAGGGTGATCATGGCTCGGCACAACATTGAGGGCCGAAGGGCCTGTTCTGTGCTGTACTGTTCTATGTTCTATGAGGAACAGGTCCTTCACTGGGCCACGGAGCACCAGGAAGGCCTCTCCGTTCGGTTATACCAGGACGTAAGTGCGGACCTGGTGAACAAAAGGGTGAACGGGGTGAAAAATGTTTTACATGAAAAGAGTAGTCAGTTTGGCTTGATCTATCCAACCCCCTCATGTGTGTGTGTCGGGGAAATGGATCGCTTCTTCAACTCTCCTGAAGAGGCAAATTAATTTGTTCAGAATCTCAATTAGAACTCTGTTTGATTCTCCTGATTGGAGTTATTCTGTGTTGTGACGTTCGGAAGTTCTTAACTGTGTCTGGCTATATCAGAGTTACTGTGTTTTGAGGTTCAGGAGTTTTACATTGTATAAAATTTAGGTATGAAGTTATTGTTGGATTTTACACGTGTTGTACTTTTCTTCTTCGCACTCTGGTTGCATTGTGAATTATATCTGGTAAGAGTTTTCTTTGAAT
>NW_024055829.1:0-94534 GCF_902713615.1 Scyliorhinus canicula | reverse complement strand
AACTATAATAAATGCCTATAAACATTGCCTCGGCCATATTGGGGAATGTAAAATATGTGTGCTGGCTAAAGGGGGGCGGCCACAATTGTTGTTATAAAGATGCTTACCTGTAAAATATACATGTTAAATTTTTGTGTTTTTCTTTTTATCTCTCTAATAATTTGTAACTTGTCATATATAAAAACATGAAAACTCAATAAAAAACATTTATAAAAAAAAATGTTTGCGTCTGTTTTTCGTGTTTCGATGTGCCAGGGTTTATGCTAACGCATGGGGTTCGATGTGTGTGTGTATTTGTGTGTGCGCGCGAGTGTATGTCTGTGGGTGTATGTACGTGTGCATGTATGCGTAGTGTTTGTGTCTGTTTATCTGTGTGTCTGTGAATTTGTATCAGCTCCCTGTAGCTTTGCCAGTTCTGGGTATTGTGCCTGCCAATGTAGAATATGTTGGACTGTGCATCTGTTTTGTGCAAGGTGACCTAATGCAAAAATACATTGAGGTGCTTCAGGAGAGAACCGTGGAAACCCAGGACAACCCAATCACCATTTTGGATGATGGGGAATCATCCTTGACATAACGGATAAGAGGGAAAAAGAGTGCTAAAAAGTTCAAATTATGTTGCACAATTGATATCTTAAGAATATCTTAAACATGATCGGCTTTTAAAACCTTCAGCCGTAATCTGCAAGCCGTCTTGCAATGTCAGTCCATAGAGTAGATATCCGTCCACTCCCAAACTCCATGCTTGTGGAATGTGAGGAGTAGGAGTTATTTCTTCTTCTCTCTGGTCAGCTAACGCAAATTCCCTTGGGTTCCCCTGTTGTGCACGTGGAGACACAGTGGTGACCTTACTCCTCGTTTGGTGGTCGGGGAGCGTGGAGGTGAAAGAGGTAATCGCTCTTGTGGGGGAGACAGGATAAAGTGGGTTAATATCTCCCCACCCCCTCTTTTGGGAGTGGGGGTACAGTGGTTAACTAATGCCTTCATCTCTTTTTGGCGCAAGTGGCAGTCCAGTGGGTTAAGTAATGTCCCTCCTCTCTTTGTTGTGGTAGTGGGGTACAGTGGGTAACTATTTCGCTTTCCAGTGGGCGCTACAGTGGCATTGTGGTTAGCACCGCCTGCCTCGCGGCGCAGTGGAACTCGGATCGATCGCGGCCCCAGATCACTGTCCGGTGGGGTTTGCACATTCTCCCCGTATCTGCGTGCGTATCACCCCAACACCCAAAGATGTTCAGGGTAGGCGGATTGGCCACGCTAAATTGCCCCTCAATTGGAAGAAAAATGATTGGGAACTGAAACAAAAAAAAACGATTTCGCTTTCCCGTCCCTTTGACGGGGGATTGTTGGTCCATGTTTGTGTGAAACCGTCAATTCAGGTCCCAGTGGGTGTGATGCAGCAACTGACATCAATCTTAAAGGGATGGACAATCTGAGAATTAGGAACACTGAGATCTCAATGCCATGAGTCTGTTCGTCTGAAATGGGAATGATCCGATTTCTCCTCAGCGGGAGGAAAGTCGAAGACGATATTATGCTGAATCCTGGAATGACTGAGTTTAAATTAGACTCTAACACAGGTGTATCTGCGAGTGCGGGTTTTACAACTCGTTGGTCAGAGACCTGTAGAAAATCCGGGTCTCATTAAACAAATCTAACATCAGCAAACCGGAAGCACCATTAATTAAGCGGTTGTGTATTTAAATCACAATTGTAGGGGGGAAAAAAACCTTTATTATTATTTATTGATGTTTAAAAATGTGATAGATTCTCATTGACATGAATTAAACGGTGTCCATCAGAGCGAGGGAAATGTTCACAAAACTCGGTTACCGCTGGATTTATCAACCGTTCTGTTGATGATCTTCAAGGGATGGCTTCATGTCCCACCACACAGGAGTAAGAAGCGCCGCTGGCCCACTCCTCCGCTGCAATGGATAACAGGCTGTACATGAAGAAGGAGCTATTGCCGTTCTCCGCCATCACCTCGGTGTTCTTGTAGTTCCCGGGATTCACCGGCTTGTCATTGACGGTCCACTTGACGAAGATCTCTCGGGGGGGAGAAACCTCTCACTAGCAGCTGAGGGAGACGAATCTCTGAGCGGAGACGTCTTCAGCCGAGGGCAGGAGGACAGAGACGGACGGTTCCCGCGGATTGGGATCTGCAGAAAATGTACAACAAATATCAATAAAATGGGGAATTCCGGAGACAATTGAACCGCCGGTTAGATGTGGGAGAAATGTGTTTTGTGTTGGATTTTGAAGGTTTCCATTTTCCACTTTGGGATCTGTCCGGTTTCCCAGCTCGGAGCAGAGGTGGACACAATAATGTTTCCTGAAAATGTACGGCTTTGGGACTGGAAAGTTGCACAAAGCAAACAGCAGGGAAACAGGCCATTCAGCCCAACTGTCCTGTGCTGGTGTAGAAGCTCCACACCTGGCTCCCCTCCCCCCGCACCTTACTCCCACAGGATTGTAACACTGCCAATCTTATTCAAAAAGGAGGGTGAAGAAAACAGCTAACTATAGACCAGTGACCTTAACATCTGTCAGTGGGAAACCATTAGAGTCCATTAGAACGGATGTAATAGCCTGACAAATTTATTATATTTTTTGAGGTGGTGAGGAGCAGGCAAGAGAAATGGGAAACAGTAGATTTGATATGCATGAATTCCAAAACAGCGTTTGATAAGTGACTATTATTGCCAAGTTTGCGGATGACACAAATTGGTAGGAAGGCAAGTGGTGAGGATAACACAGATAATCTACAAAGGGACAGAGACAGGTTAAGTGACTTGGCGGATGGAATATAACGTCGGAAAATGTGAGACTGAACAGTTTCATAGGAGGAACAAAATAGTTCAATTTTATTTAGATGGAGAAAGACTGCAGAGAACTGCAGCACAAATAGATTTGGGGGGGACCTCACACATAAATCACAAAGATCTAGCATGCAAGTTCTGAAGGTAATAGGGAAGTCAAATTGAATGTTGACCTTTATTTTAAAGGAAAGGAATATAAAAATAGGAACGTTTTGCTAAAATTAACAGTACACTAGTTAGACCACACCTGATTTACTTTGAACAGTTTTGGTGCCCTTATCTAATGAAGGCATACTGATTTGGGAAGCAGTTCAGAGAATCTTCATGATGTTGAGCCCGGGTATGGAGGGATTTTATTATGAGGAGGGGTTGAGTAGATTGGGCGTGCACTCACTGGGGATTATAATAATTCAGGGAACCTAATCAGACATAAAAGATCCTCAGCAGGTTTGACAGGGTAGATACTGAGTGGTTGCTTTCCTTGTGGCAGAGTCTAGAACCAGAGGGTACAATCTCAAAGTAAGGGGTCGCCCAGTTAAGACAAATAAGAGGAGGAATTTCTTCTCGCAGAGGATAGTGAACCTGAGGAAATCTTTAACAGAGATAAGATGTGGGAATTGGGTCGTAAAGTATGTTTAAAGCTGAGATGTACAGATTTCTAATGAGTAAATAAATTAAGGGATGAATTAAGGCGAGAAAGTAGAATTGAGGATTATATCAGATCAGTCATGCTCTCACTGAAAGCCGGGCAGCCTCGATGGGCCCAATGGCCTCAGTCTGCTCTTACGTCTTCTAGTCGATGGTCTTTCTCTATCAAAACCCAATATCACCGCCTTCAATTCACTGTTCATTCATCTGCATATCAATTCCCCCCATAAGGTCTAGAGGCCAAGAATATTTAGTTAGTGGAAATCCGAATAGACCAGAAATACACTGAATATTAAATATTCACCGTTGCGCTGTCACTTGGAATGGACACAATGGCTCACTTATTGCTCCAATCTCTCCACTCACCTATTTTCTTACGCATGGAATTTCTTAAAGGAGTTGGCAGGTCCTGATGGCTCGCCACACAGTCAAACACAGCCCCACTCAGCCAGGCTTGTGTCGAGATGTTTAATTTGCTGACCACGCTCTCAGTATCTGCCCCAGGCTGGTCGGCAATCTCTGATTTCAGCGGCTTCTTCGCTTCACTCCAGGACACGTTGACTCCATAGGGAGCATTCGAAATGACGCAGGTTAAGGTTACAGTCGCCTCCAGTAAGACCTGTTCTATTGGCGGTGGCAGTATTGTTACTGAGGCATCAGTGCAAGGGGAAAGATCTGTGAATGAAAAAAGTGGAAATCAACCCAAGTTTCAGCTTCAGAATCAGGACAGCAGGATTCAGCCTTCACTCTCTAAATGGGAATAAATCAACTTAGAAATATCAATCTCAAACGATCGCTCTTAATCGTCTATACACAATGGCAAACCAGTTTGATTTGTGAAAACTATTCTCATTGTGAAATACAGTCAGCCACGATATCATTCTAACGAATCAGTATTGCAGCATTCCCAATACAAATATTCCAGTCCTGATCTCAGAAACCTAATGCCGAAGGCTGATTTAAAAATAGGTTGGATGAACTTTCCAACACTTTACCCGGAGTTGTTATCAGTAAAGGGTTCCAGACACCCACTGCCTCTCAAATATAATCAGCTGTCTCAGGATAATGCTGACATCAAGTCCACCTCACTCACTAAATGGCTTAAAAGTAGAGGAAATATTCTTTGCTCTTCTTATAACATCCTGAATGTTGAGCAATCCTAATGCAGCTCTTACATCAGAATGAAACACAAACTACATGGCAGTATATTAGAAGTTGTTCTGTGCTTTTTACTAACTTCAACAAATTCCTGATATTGATCTACATCAGAGTTCAGGATGATTTATTGTTTCCTGTTTGTGTCTCTTACCAGATGCGATGATGTTGTGATTTTGGGTGACCTCTCGATGAGTGACCTGGCAGGTATAGACCGCTTTGCTGAACCATTCCCCAGCGGAGACGGTCAGCCGACTGCTCACCGAGAAGTTCCCGTTCACTTCACAGGCGGGAGAGGTGACAATTCCTGAACCCATGGGTTGTCCATTCTTCAGCCACTTCACCGTCATCGACTTTGGACGGAAATGGATGATTGAACAGACGATGGTTGCAAATTTCTGTCTTATGATTTTGTCACGGAAACTCACGGTGAGGAGAACATTTGGAGTGTTGACAGGTGGAGGGCCTTCAAGAAACACAAGTTAGACATTTCTTACAGACGAAATTGAGAATAAATCAAACAACCTCATACTTAAAAAGCTATTTAGCGGTCAGTAGACACTAACCTGGAATTTCGCGGGATCAAGACAATGCAGATTAGTATTAGTGTGTTCTAACCAAGACCCTATACAAGGGAATCATAACTGTTCTATTGTCACAGTTTCTACAACACTTACATGTCATTTCCATGCTCTTGTCTGAGCCGCTGTGTCGAACCTCACAGCTGATTTTGCTGCATCCCCCCTCTGACTCGGTGATGGTTAACTGGCTGCTCAGGGTGTAGGTTCCCTTCTTGTTTCTCACTGACGGGTATTTCTGAACTCCGTTGGTGATCAGCTGCCCATCTTTCTTCCAGGTAAGGCTGGTGATTTCTGGGGAGTAGTCCATCGCCAAACAGCCGTAGGTCATGGAGCCATTGGTGTTGTGTTGCTGACAGGAGGAGACCAGGCTGTAGAGAGTGGGCGGAGACGGTGTTGCTGGGAGAGAATGGCCCATTCAACAAGTTAGACTCTGTTATTTGTGATTTTTCAGTAACCAAACATTTCAAAATTTGACCGGGAAAATTAAATTATCCTAAAATATTCTAATTAAATCCCACAGCCAGATTTAAGCTTCTATTAGTTCCATAATTTTGGAATCACCACCTGTTTGTTCTCTCTTTAGAAACTCACATCTATTTTTCCGTCTCTATCACTTCACAACAAATAAAATGCAATTTCACTTGAATGACGCACCATTCGTTGGATTAATAGAGAAGAGCAGGCAATTTACTGCATTATTTGTGCCACAATTTATTTCTGAAACAACAGCACTTAGTGATAAAGAAGGTTCTCTTCATTTATATCTTGCAGTTTTACAAATTGCTCATGTTCAAACTGACCGATGCCACCTCCTCTCCTCTCACTACCATTCATCTCACAGCGAATAGTGACTTGGCTTCAAAAATCCCTCGAATGAATATTTACGTAATGAACATGAAACCCCAAATTTGCGTAGTGTTCAAGATATTCTGTAATCTGTAATCCTGGTTTCGTGTACTTCAATACAGTAGCAGGAATCGTCCACTGGGTCCCACGAGCCTCCTCCGCAATTTATTAAGATCGTGGCTCAGCTGATTGTAGTGTTATTTCGACATTCTGCCTTCTCCCGATAACCAGCTCACTGCGCTTTCCAGCTGCCACCAGTTTCGCCAAGACGTCTTGTAGCATCGTCTGAATCTATTCACTTTTCCTCCTTTCCTGCATTTGCCACCGGTCCTCTGCATTGCTCCCCAACTCTGCCATTTTTCAGGCTCTCTGCACTTTCCTCAGCCTCTCTGCACTTTTCTCAGGTGATGTGCAATTGTCCTGCTTATTTTCACTTTACCTCGGCGCCTGGTACTTCCCCCTGTCCGGGTGGGATGTGCGGATGAGTGAGGGTGGGTCATAAAGGCTTGTTGAATGAGGGTGAATGAGTGTGAAGGAGTGAGGAATGATGATAGAGGGTCGGTGAGTGAGAGTGAATGAGCGAGGGTGAACGGATTAGAGTTGGTGATTGAGTGAGTTGAGTTACTTGGCGGGTTACTGAGGTGAGTGAGAGTGAGTTACGAAGAGTGCGTGTAAGGGTAAGTGAGTGAGGGACTGGAGAGTGGGTGAGTGAGTAAGTGGAGGTGAGCTAATGACAGTGGATAGAGAGGGCGAGTGACTGATTGTAAGTGAGTTGCTGAGGCTGTGTGAGTAAGGTTAGATGAGTGTGCGAGTAAGGGTAGGTGAATGAATAAGGTGTGCGAGGATGAGTGAGAGTGGGTGAAAGAATAAGGTGTGTGAGGATGAGTGAGAGTGTCTGAATGAATAATGTGTGCGAGGACGAGTAAGGGTGGGTGAATGAATAAGGTGTGTGAGGATGAGTGAGAGTGGGTGAATGAATAAGGTGTGTGAGGACGAGTAAGGGTAGGTGAATGAATAAGGTGTGTGAGGATGAGTGAGAGTGGGTGAAAGAATAAGGTGTGTGAGGATGAGTAAGTGTACTTTAATGATTAAGGTGCGTGGGAATGAGTAAGTGTGGGTGGACGAGCGAGATTGAGAGAGTGAGAGATGATGATGGAGGGAGTTTGAGTGAATGAATGCAGCTGAATGTGTGAGGGGGACTCAGTGAGCATGTGGGAAGGAGGGTGAGTGAGTGGGAGTGAATTTGTTTGGGCGAGTGAGGGTAGGTTAGTGAGGGTGGTTGACTGAGGGTCGGTCAGTGAGGGTTAGAGAATGAGTGAGAGTGAGTCAATGAGCCTGGGTGAGTGAGCTTATAATAATAGTAATCTTTATTGGTGTCACAAGTAAGCTTACATTAACACTGCAATGAGCTTACTTTGAAAATCCCGTAGTCGTCGCATTCTGACACCTGTTCGGGTACACTGAGGGAGAATTCAGACTGTCCAACTCGCCTACCGGAGCACCCGGAGGAAACCCACGGGGAGAACGTGCAGACTTCGCACAGGTAGTGACCCAAGCCGGGAATCGAACCTCGGACCCTGGCGCTGTGAAGCAACAGTGCTAACCACTGTGCTACCGTGCTGTGTGAGTAGCACAGTGGTTAGTGTGACACTGATCAGCCTAAATGAGTTAAGGTGAGTTAGTGAGGGTGGGAGAGTGAAGATGTGTTAGTTAGGTTAGATGAGTGAGAGATGGAAGGTGACTGTGCGTGGGTGAGGTTAGTGGGTGAGAATTGGTGAGTGTAGGTGACTGACTGAATCAGGCAGGGTGGTTCAGTGAGAGTTCGTAAGTGAGGGTTGCTGAGTAAGAATTAAGAGGTAAGGGTGGATGAATGAGGTTGAGTGAGGGAGGGTGAGTACGTGAAGGTGTGTGATTAGTGCTAGAGAATGAGGATCTGTGAGTGAGGGCGGATGAGTGAGGACATGTGATTGTAGATGAGTGAGTCAGGCGAGTGACTATGGGTAGATGAGTGAGTGACGGCACGTAATTGTGATTGAGTGAGTGTGTGAGTTAGTGAAGGTGTGATATGTGGAAGCGAGGGAGGTTGACTGAGTGAGATTGTGTGATGGTGAGTATTTGATAGTTGATGAGTATGTGTGAGTGAATGAGGGTGAGCGCGTGAGCGTCTGTGAGGGTGTGTGAGTGAGGTTGTCTGAGTGAGGGTGTCTGAGTGAGGGTAAATGAGTGATTTTTGATTAATTTACGGGCTATGAGCGTCGCTAGTTAGGCCAGCATTTGTTGCCCATCCCTAGTTGCCCTTCAGAAGGTGGTGCTGAGTTGCCTTCTTGAACCACTGCAGTCCCTGAGGTGTACGTACGGCGACAGAGCTTTTAGGGAGGGACTTCCAGGGTTTTGACCCAGCAATAGGAAAGGAACAATGATATATTTTCAAGTCAGGGTGGTGAGAGACTTGGAGGGGAACCTCCAGGTGGTGGGGTTTACAGGTATCTGCTGCTCTTGTCCTTCTAGATGGTAGTGGTCGTGGGTTTGGAAGGTGCTGTCTAAGGAACCTTGGTGAGTTACTGCAGTGCATCTTGTAGATGGTACACACGGCTGCCACTGTTCGTCGGTGGTGGAGGGATTGAATATTTGTGGAACGGGAAGCAATTGAACTGGATGCTTTGTCCTGGATGTTGTAGAGCTGCTTGAATGTTGTTGGAGCTGCATTCAACTGGGCAAGTGGAGAGTATTACATTACACTCCTGCTTTGTGCCTTGTAGATGGCGGACCCAGGCTTTTGGGGGGGGTCAGGAGGTGAGTTACCCGCCGTAGGATTTCTAGCTTTTGATTTGTTCTGGTAGCCACAGTATTAATGTGGCTTATCCTCTTCAGTTTCTGATCAATGGTAACTCCCAGAATGTTGATTGTGGGGACTGCACCGTAGGTAATGACGTTGAATGTCAAGAAGCGATGGTTAGATCCTCTCTTGTAAGAGATGGCCACTGCCTGACACTTGTGTTGCACGACTGTAACTTGTGACGTTTCAGTCTACGCTTGGAAATTTTCCACGTTTTACTGCGTTTGGACATGGACTTCTTCATTACCGGAGGAGACGTGAATGGTGCTGAACATTGTGCAGTCATCTGCGAACACCCCCACTTCTGACCTTATATTGGATGGGAGGTCATAAATGAAGAAGCTGGGGATAGTTTGGTCCTCGGACACTACCCTGAAGAACTACTGGAGTTGAGATGATTGACCTCCAACTACCGCAACCATCTTCCTTTGTGCAGGCCATGACTCCAACCAGCGCACAGTTTCCCCTCTGCTTCCCATTGACTCCAGTTTTTCTAGGGCTCCTTGATGCCATATTTGGTCAAGTGCTGCCTTGATGTCAAGGGCAGACACTCTCACCTCACCTCTGGCATTCAGCGCTTTTGTCCATGTTTGAACCAAGGCTGTAATGTGGTCAGGGGCCGAGTGACCCTGGTGGAGCCCAAACTGAGCATCCGTGAGCAGGTTATTACTGAGTAAGTGCCATTGGATAGCATTTTCGATGGCTGCTTACATCAATTTTCTGATAATTGAGAGTAGTCTGATAGGGCAGTAATTGGTGGGTTGGATTTGTCCTGGTTCTTGTGTACAGGGCAACACCTGGGCAATTTTCCATATTGCCGGTAGATGCCAGTGTTGTCGCTGTACTGGAACAGCTTGGGGTCCAGCAGGTTAGGTAATTTGGACTTTCTGAATTCTCCCTCCGAACAGGCACCGGAATGTGGTGACTCGGGGCTTTTCGCAGTAACTTCATTGCAGTGTTAATGTAAGCCTACTTGTGACAAGAAGGATTATTATTATTATTCTATACCACAAGCCTTCAGTAGTGTTGCCGGAATGTTGCCAGGGCCCATAGCCTTTGCAGTATCCAATGCCTTCAGCCATGTCTTGTTATCACGTGGACTGAATTGTATTGGCTGAAGACTGACATCTGTGATTCTGGGGGCCGCCAGAAGAGAAGGAGATGGATCATCCACTCGGCATTTCTGGCTCAAGATCGTTGTGAATACTTCAGTCTGGTCTTTTGCACAGATGTGCTGAGCTCCTCCATAATTAAGGATGGGGATATTTCTGGAACCTCATCCTCCTGTGAGTTATTTAATTGTCCAGCACAATTCAGGGCTGCATGTGGCAGGATGACAGGGCTTAAATCTGATGTGTTAGTTGTGGAATCACTTTGCGCTGTCTATTACTTGCTGCTCATGGTGTTTGGCACACAACTAGTCCCGTGTTTTAGCTTGAACATGTTTACGACTCTTTGGTAGCTATACGTATATGTGGGTGAGCGAGGATTGGTGAGTGAGCGTGAGTGAGTATGGGTAACTGAGGATTCGTGAATAAGGGTGTGTGAGTGAGTGTGGCTAAATGAGGGTGAGTGAGTATGGCTCAATGGGAGTGAGTGAGCGTTAATGGGCGATGGTGTGTGGGAGTGCATGAGGGATGGTGAGTGTTTTAGGGTGAGTGAGTGAGGACGCATGAATGAGGGTGAGTGAGGGTGAATGAGCGAGGATGGGTTAGTTAGTAAAGGTGAGAGAGTGTGAGTGAGGCTGGTGAATGAGGGTGTGAGGCTGGATGGATGAGTGAGAGTGGGTGAATGAGGGTGAGGAAGGGTTAGTGAGTGAGCGTCATTGAGGGTGAGTGAAGGTGGATGAGGGAAGATGAGTGAATGACGTTGAATGAGTAAGGATGAGTGAGGGTGCGTGAGCGAGGATGGGTGAATGAAGGTACGTGGAGGTTAATGGATGGGTGAGGATGACTGAGTGAGTGTGAAAGAGGGTGGGTAGATGAGTGAGTGCGGGTGAGGGAGGTTGAGTGAGGGTCGGTGAGTGACGGTGGGTGAGAGAGGCTGAGAGTGAGGATGGATGAGTGAGGTTGGGCGAATGAGGGTAAGTGAAGGTGAGTGAGTGAGTTTAAGCGAGTGCGGCTGGGTCAGTGAGGTTCGGTGAGTGTGCGTGAGTGAGAGATTGAGTGTGAGTAAATGAGAATGGGTGAGTAAGGATAGGTGATTAAGGGTTTGTGGTTGAGTGTGAGAGAGAGTGTCTGAGCCTGAGTGAGCAAGTGAGGGTGGGTGAGAGAAGGTAGGTGCGTGCGGTGAATGAGTGAGGTAGGTATGTGAGCGATAAGGGTGTGTGAGTGAGGGGAGAGTGAATAATCATTGCCAGGTAATCCATGCCCGTGTGAATTATGATTCTCAGGATAATTTTCCACTCAGACTCAGCTTTCTGTTGCCTGTTGTCCACAGCCGAGCTGGGGGCTCTTCCAATCGGCTCCACCATCCCACCTCCTCCTCTTCCTCTTCATCGATCCTGTCCTGATTCTCCACATTGATCAGCTTTCAGTAACACCGGCTGTGTACAGTCAGACAGCAGTGTAGATCACTGGGTAGCTGCTTTAATACTTTCAGTAACACCGGCTGTGTACAGTCAGACAGCAGTGTAGATCACTGGGCAGCTGCTTTAATACTTTCAGTAACACCGGCTGTGTACAGTCAGACAGCAGTGTAGATCACTGGGTAGCTGCTTTAATACTGTCAGTAACACCGGCTGTGTACAGTCAGACAGCAGTGTAGATCACTGGATAGCTACTTTAATACTGTCAGTAACACCGGCTGTGTACAGTCAGACAGCAGTGTAGATCACTGGATAGCTACTTTAATACTGTCAGTAACACCGGCTGTGTGCAGTCAGACAGCAGTGTAGATCACTGGGCAGCTGCTTTAATACTGTCAGTAACACCGGCTGTGTACAGTCAGACAGCAGTGTAGATCACTGGGCAGCTGCTTTAATACTGTCAGTAACACCGGCTGTGTACAGTCAGACAGCAGTGTAGATCACTGGGCAGCTGCTTTAATACTTTCAGTAATACCGGCTGTGTAATGTCAGACAGCAGTGTAGATCACTGGGCAGCTGCTTTAATGTTGATGTCATTCAGAACTGGAACAATGGTAGCAGTCGTAGATTAGGAAGATGCTGTCCGAGGAGCCTTGATTAGGTGTGCTTTGCAGATGGTGGACAGGGTTTGGGGAGGCGTGAGGTGAGTTTTTCGCAGCAGGATTCCCAGCCTCTGACCTGTTCTTGTAGCTACATAATTTATAATCGCTAGTTGGGGCAGCACGGTGGCACGGCGCTTAGCACTGCTTCCTCAAAGCCCCAGGGATCTGTGTTCAGTTTCGGCCTTGGGTGACTGTCTGTGTGGAATTTGTACTTTCTCCCCTGTCTTTGTGGGTTCCCTCCGGGTAATCTGGTGTCCTCCCACATTCCAAAGAAATGAATGTTTGGTGGATTGGCCTTGGTGTGAGAGATAGTGGGTGTGTCAGTGTGTTTGTGTGTGTGACAGAGTGGCTATGAGTGAGAGAAAGTGTGAGAGAATGTATGTGTAAAAGGGCTGGTGTACAGGAGAGGGATATAATACGTTTGTGCTAGTGAAATATTGTGAGAGGGCGCATATCAGAGTGTGTGCCTGAGTGAGAATGTGTGTGTGAGAGTCATTAGAGCGAGAAAGACTGTGTGAATGTTCGTGAGAGACAGACAACGTGTCAGAGAATGTGTGTGAGACAGACTGTGTATATGTGAGTGAGTATGTGACAGAGCGGCAGTGTCTTTGTGAGAGAGACTGCGTGTGTTAGAGAAATAATGTGTGTGCGCAATTGTCAATGTGTGTACGATAGAGAGTGCGTCTGTGTGCAAGAGAGTGTGTGTGCGAGAGAGTGTTTTTGTGTGGATATGTGAGAGAGCCATTGTTTGTATGTGTGCCAGAGAGAGAGAGTGCGAGAGCGTGTACATGTGTGATAGTGTGTTTAAGATTCTGTTTGTGTGTGGATGGGTGTGAGAGAGTATGAGAAAAAGCGAGAGTGTGTGTGTGTTTTAGGTCAGAGTCTGTGATGTGTGTAAGTGTATGTCTGGCCCACCCCCAGTCTCAATATTCTCAGTATCCTTCATCCTCAAACGCTACATATACTCTCACCCACTCTTACAGTGGGTGGGGTGAGTCAGGGAGCACAATAGGGGCTGGTTTAGCTCACCAGGCTAAATCGCTGGCTTTGAAAGTAGACCAAGGCAGTCCAGCGGCATGGTTCAATTTCCGTACCAGCCTCCCCGGACAGGCGCCGGAATGTGGCGACTAGGGGCTTTTCACAGTAACTTCATTGAAGCCTACTCGTGACAATAAGCGATTTTCATTTCACAATAAGCTCCGCGGGCCATGGGTTGGGCAAATATTTAAATCTTTCACAAAAATGTAGTCCACTGACTTTGTGCTCTGTGTTGTGACCGAGTTGGACAATTGGATCTCAATCCTGCTTATTCCTGACTGGTAATTTTTAAAAAATAATTTAACATTACAATATTTTCAGACATTAGTTTATTCTGATTGGTATTTTGAGCGGGAGTTCGTCATTGTCCATTTAAATTGTGAAAATAACTTGCAGCCTCCTGTCAGATCAGAGCAGACGGCTGCTCTCTGGAGCGTTACTCTCACTTTCTGTTCCTGTTTATTATGAAATTGTGCTGAAGTTTAGGTCACTCACATTCAATGATTTCTGACACTCAAAAATGTTTCAACGTAATTATTTCATTCAAATTGATGCATGTTATAAAAATATTGTTAAAATCAATTATTGTGCATCATTTCCCCCAACAGTAGAACAATGTATTTCCATATGTCTGGCCCAGGAACTCTCAGCCAGTTAGTTCGATGCTGATTCAATTTGCTTTTCTGTGGAGAAAAGACTTCCAGGCCAGGCATAGGGCAGGTTAGGATGCCGGGTAAGCTCCCACTCCTCCACGCAAATCTCCTGTCCCCTGCTGCAGGGGTGGAGATACACCATTGGTTTGATGTAAAACAAAACACCATTTATACGTTCCATCAAGTATGCTCAGGGAGGGCAGCACGGCGCTGAGGTCCCAGGTTCGATCCCGGCTCTGGGTCACTGTCTGTGTGGAGTTTGCACATTCTCCCCATGTCTGCGTGGGTTTTGCCCCCACAACCCAAAGATGTGCAGGGTAGGTGGATTGGCCACACTAAATTGCCCCTTAATTGGAAAAAATAATTGGGTAATCTCAATTTTTATTTAAAAAAAGTATGCTCAGGGGAGGGTTCAATCAAATTTGGATATAAATGCTGTAGCTACAAGACCCACCCGGTGGTTGGGGATCCCGTGACAAGCAATAGAACCCCTATCGTCCAAAGACATTTCACCATCCACAAGTCAGGTCTGTGACTAAATCATTTCCACTTGTCTCAATGAATGAAACTGGATTTTTAAAAACCTCAAAGTATTCGGTACTGTCCAGGACAAACGGACCTGCCAAATTAGTCCCTATTCACTAGATAAAAGCAAATTACTGCGGATGCTGGAATCTGAAGACTTGCTGAGACTTTCCAGCATTATCCCTTTCGTCCCTATTCACCTTCTAAATATCCATTCCCTCCACCAAAAGCAAACAGTGGCAGCATCTCGCCCAACTCCTTCGAACGTACCATCCAAACCCACGACCTCTACCACCCAGAAAGACAAGGCCCACTACTTGCAAGTTCCTTCCTAGCCACACACCATCCTGCCTTGAAACAATATTGCCATTCCTTAATTACCGCTGGTCAAAATCATGGAAACCCCCCCCCCCCCCCCCCCCCCCCCCTCCCCCTAACAGCACTGTGGGCACTACACAAGGATTGCAGTAATTCAAGGCTGCTTGAAATCAACACTTTCTCAAGAGGCAATACGCAGAGTCAGCATACTGTCGCTTTTCCAGTGACTCTCACATCGCATGACAGGATTAATAATTAGAGAAAGGCGATTTTTCCTCCTCTCCACTGCCCCATTCAATTGGACAAGGACTGTTAAAGCATGGAATATAATAAGAGTAACTCTTCCTCTACATTGCCTCGTCGAACATTCCCAAGACAGATATATCATTGGTTAAAAATCAACAAATCTCCTTTTGCATTCTGTCTGGCGTTCCTTCTCTCTTTGCCTCTGGCAATATGGGTTAGGGATCTCATTGCTGAGGCGTCGAGTGAAAATCCAAGTCAAACTTTCACATTCCACACAGAGACAGTTAAAAAAATCAATGGTTAACGTGCAGCAAGAGCAATTCAGAAACCTCTTTGCAATTAAATTGATACTCATTTCAAAAATCCTTTCGACATTCAACTATTTCTCCTCCCTGTCCGGTGACTTGAAAACTGGGCATCAAATATAAAAGATTGAGGGTAGTTTAATGTGCGTAACATAGATTCCGTGACACGGTAAGAATTAAACAAGCCACAAAACATTCACACTGAAAACAGAATACCTGATTTGATCTAATTACTTAGTTAAATATAATCATCATAAAAATCTAGGCAAAATACCTTTTCGAGCTGCTCTCAGCCTCATAAAGCATTGTAGTTTTCTCTAAATAAATTTTGATATGATTAAATATTCTCTAAATCCTTGAATATTTTGACTGCGAATCTGTAGGTCATTAATGTTGAAAGTTAGCATTTGTGTTGCATCATATGTTCTCATTAATAGTCACTTTGTTTTCTTATGAGCAGATTTGTACTCTATAGAACAGTACAGCACAGAACAGGCCCTTCGGCCCTCGATGTTGTGCTGAGCAATGATCACCCTACTCAAGTCAACTCTATAATAACTATAATTAAAAATATTGTTCAATAATCCAAAACCTGTTTATGCCTGGAACCTATTGAAATAATCCAGGTTTAATTACATTTTAAACAATGTTAAACAATAACCTTTAAATTATTAGAAACATTGAGTCATATATATTACTTTTACATAAATCTAATCAATTTTAATATTTTATTTAGTTGCACTTCAATGGCCCTCTTTTAATCTAAAAACACAGTCAATATGCATGTTTCCGAACACATTGGTAAATCGTTAATTGCACCCATTCCCAGAGAGTAAATTACAAAATAAATTCGTGAGAGCAACATTGTAAACATTTTCACCTGGGCTGACATCGCACTAAATGTTGATGGGGTACAACATCATCTGTTTGTTAAAGGAAGGCTCTCGAGATTTTGTGCTGTCCCAGCTCGAAACTATATATAAATAAATAAAGGGGCTGACAGTTTGTGATCAATAAACGTGCTTCCGAGATTTAATAACTCAGACATTCCCTGTAACTTAATTACTAAAAGTATTGCTCAATTGAAGGAGATCCTAATTAATCAGCGTAAAACACATGGAAACAGTTCATTCAAGTCACATGTGACACTGAAACTTAAAGAGCAAATGGAGTCGAGATTTTATACTTCAATTTAATATTTAACAAGAATAAGCGTGAGCTCAGAAATAACCTGTTCTTCTATTCTGCCATATGTAATTCCTATAATTCTATCCTGTGTACAGCACAGCTCTGCTCGTCAGGATGTTAATATTTATTGCAAAGCTAATATTCACCTTTTGTAATTACATCAATCACTTTGAATTTCAAGCTTTTACTTGTCAGTCTGTAGCCCTGTGCAGTTTGAACATTCCTATAATTCAAATAATATCATATGAACAATTCCTTCACGGCCAGCAACGTCCACCTCTCAGAAAACTGGTTAAGATTAGGTTAATGACAATTATCTCACTAACCAACTACAAATGGATGTGAAGAATCATGTTGTTGCAGCTGCACAGAAAGAATATAATAACTGGATACATATATTGCCAAAATGAAATGCAAAACTGCCATTTAAGTGAATGCAAAAGCAATCAGGGGAAAAACAATCAATTCAATAGATCTTGTGAACCCGAGGACTGCTGTAATCAGCATGTTGTTGTTGAAACACTTTCAGGAATAATCACAAAATATTTCCAGTCTAGTAACTTCTCCTGTCATGTTAACTGTGTACAGAGCACAGCAGAAGAAATGAAAACTAAAATCGCTTATTGTCACAAGTGGGCTTCAAATGAAGCTACTGTGAAAAGCCCCTAGTCGGCACATTACGGCGCCTGTCTGGGGAGGCTGGTACGGGAATTGAACCGTGCTGCTGGCCTACCTTGGCCTGCTTCCAAAGCCAGCTCTTTTGCCCAGTGAGCTAAACCATCCCCTAATGATTAATGATATTAACATTAGAATATTTGGTTCGAATGGAGTTAGAATTGTTTGAATTATATTACTTTTCGTCTAACATTTGCAATATTACTTTGTTAATATGGGAACGAATTACGTTATGTTTAGGGTTGCAAACCATTATTTAGTTGAATCTGTGAATATCAGTTAAAATAGAAACATTGAACTAAAAGACGTTGATTTTATTATTTTCTGAAACGTGCCTGCTTGCTGCCAACAATCCTGCCTTAAGCAGTTTCAAACACGTAGGCTGTTTGTATTCAACCAGAAAAGATGTAACCGCTCAGTATCACCGAGTTTAAACAAGGCAGAATAACAAAGCTATTTCTCAAATTTTAACAATTCAAGATCACCCAAACACAAAATCTCCCAGCAGAAAAACACAAAATCACATCACTGAGGAACTCAACCATATTACATCAATTCTACAATCAGCAGAATCAAACGTAATGTTACATGAAAATCTCAATTTAGGACGCACCAAATCCACTTATCACCAAGTGAATGAATAGTTAAAGTTAACAGAAATATGGAATTATCGTATCAGCATTATGAGTAAGTGGAACAGGTTCAATAAATTAACAGAGAAAGTAACATAATTCGTTACTGTAGATTTCAAACCCTTGGCAGTAGATGATAAAACCTGTAGCCATTATATGCCATCCAGAATAAATATCGTAAAAAACGCCAAACGCTTGAACAGACGGCAGTATTTAAAGTAACCCGGCCACATAGTATCCTCAGCAAATAAACATCAAACCACAATAACCAGGGTCTGAATCGCTCAGCAGTGTCTTTTTGTCAAGTGACAGCAGCTCTACAACCCTTTTCCGAAGAATCACAGGAAACGTTTCAAAAGGAAATTTCAATACAGAATCCACCACATTCGCATTTATGTTAAAATAGAAAAAAATATAAAACAAAGACTCAGAGAAAACAGTTACGAAATAATGGAATGGTTCTTACCTGCAATCACCGTCATCATGGTGCCTTGTCCCCAGTAGTCGATCGAGTCACGGTGTCACATTCCCCGGATTGAGTCAAACAGTAACCAGCTCTGCACAAAATCGACAGAAGTCCACCATTGTTATAAATAGTCAAAAACCAACGGAGAAGTAACGTCAAAGAATTTTCATGAGATTATGATTGCACTTGTGGATGCCGTTCGCACTTCATTCATGGCCCGCATGTTGTATATTTCAATGTAACGCATGAAAATATTATTGAATCACCATGTGATGGGTACTTAATTTTCTGATTTTCTTAATTCTTCTTATTTGAGCAGTGCTGGACATATATAATACTGTACTTCAAATAAAGATTGACAGTGAAAGCGAACACTGATTCAACTTCAGTCAATTAGTGCTGAGGGGTTTTTGCATTGACTGCAACTGCTGTGCTGCCCACGACTGCTGTAGTATATTACACAGTAATAGATGGCGGTGTCTTCAACCTTCAGGTTCCTCGTGGCCAAAGCGAAGATATTGTTTGAAGTGTCTTTCGATGCTGTGAATCGACTCTGCATCCCTGAGGCGTAATCATTTTCAGATGAATCGAAGTAGCTCACCAACCACTCCATCCCATGTCCAGGAATGTCTCTGATCCAGCTCATCCAGGCGTAGTCTAGAGTGAATCCCCTGGTTCTACAGGCCAGGCTTAAGGAGCCTCCGGGACGCCCGGTCTCTGCCTCTGGCTGAATCAACACAACCTGCGACTGGACACCTGTAAAAATATATCAAAAAGCCCGAGGATTAATGCTGGTGAAATGATTGGTGACTCTGGAACATTCCAGAGAGAGACTAACACTGAGACAGTAACAGTGAGAGACTTGGACAATAAAAACTACTCACGGGATAAGAAAGTCAGCAACAAACTGAGAGAAATGGCCCACCTCATCCTTCTGGTCATTTGGGGGAAATGGTTGTGTCAGGAACTCAGTGAACAAACCAGCTCCCGGACTGTTGGATTCGGGTCCCAGTGAGCGGCATTTAAATACCCGGCAGAAGGGGGCGGCTTTCCAGGCGCCGCCTGTTAATTCCCTGGTGGAGGCGGCGCCTGGATCCACGTCCCACCTTCCACACCCCCAACAGAATGGACCCGGAGATTTACTATAGACTATTATTAAAATATGCATTTGTCTGTATCGGATATTTGTTTGTCTCAATGGGTTTATTTTAATGTCTCTCCTCATCCTAAAGGTGAAATTACATTTGAGCATCTGTTGATAAAAGCTAATTCCATTGTAAATTAAATCCCTTAATTTCTGCACTCCAATATAAGGGGAACAGAAACAGATTAACATACATTATCAGTGCATAAAGCGTCTGTCAGTCTGATTTGCAACACTCAGGATCTCTATCCCATTGCAGCAATAATGTATGACTTATCAGAAGAATTGTTATTGATTTATGTAACTAAATGCGGGAATGAACAAAGTGATTCTGTTTAGAGTTTGGGTGGTTATCACTGCACAATGTGGCTCTGGAGACAAGAAGAAGGGCCTCATACGATGCTGGCCTCATTTCTCCTGGCATATCTCAAACTGCCCGAGCCTCAGACAGTTCTGTGAACATTAGCGGTAAATGAAACCCGCTTGCCTCATAAATAAACAGTGAGTTCACAGAAAAACATAAAATTGACATTAACATTTGACAGAGAAGTTAAATAATCAGAACGGACGCGGCGATCAGCAAAGTTATCCTTCAGATCCAAATTACTGCAGCTCCTTTTACTGACCACCGAATGTTTATAAATTATTTTTTATCCATTCATATTCAGGTTAATCTGCCCCACACAGTATTTGGCAGCAATCCAGCCGCCTGCAGCCAGGGAGGCTCGAATGTTCAATGTTGTTTACAGGAAACATCTGCTTTTGTTTCCAAAGATCTGTTTCCTCAGTGCTGACCGCTTGGCTGCAAGCCAACTTCAAACTCTTAACATTGTCAATGAGGACTATTTATAAACAAATCTACCCAGCAACAGTACTGGAGATCATTGTATGTTTTAAATTGTGAACCTATGTGAACTGTTCCCATCTCGAAGGAAAGGAGAGTTATCCAGCTTCTCTGACCCCTCTCAGAAGCTGGAGGATCTCTCCCACATCTCACACCATTGTGATGTGGAGATGCCGGCTTTGGACTGGGGTGAGCTCAGTAAGAAGTCTGACAACATCAGGTTAAAGTCCAACAGGTTTGTTTCAAACACGAGTTTACGGAGCACTGCTCCTTCCTCAGGTGAAACTCAAACCATTGTGATGATGGACAGAATACAAGTAGATTATCACAGAGGGTACATTTTGTAATAGGTAAATATGTATATTCATATTTTTCCCCTTTATTCATTCATGGAATCTGAGACTCACTAACAAGACCACCATGTGATCCCTGTCCCTAATTGCTCTTGAACTGAGCGGTTTGCTGGGCCAGCTCAGAACGAACTGGAGTCAGACATGTTGCTGTCTGACTGGAGCCTCTGGTAGGTGAGACCAGGGAGGGATGTCAGATTTCCTTCATTGGTGAAGCAGAGGGGATTTCATAGTCACCATTAATATGTATTCCAGATTTATTATTTGAAAAATTCCAACACCGGCCATCGTAGAATTTGCACCCGTGTCCCCAGATAATTAGACTGGGCCTTTGGAGTACTGGTCCAATGACATTAACACTTCCCCACCATCCACCGAAAAGATAAACTGAGTACTGCTTTGATGTCGGGATGGGTGTTGGTTGGTTCCCTGAATATTTTGATTAAGGAGTTAGTGAATGGGGTTGATGGATGGGTGGATAGATGGTCCTGAAAGATGTTGTTCTACATTCTCAATTTTGCACTTGACGACTTCACAAATTAAAGCTGGTACTTCATAATTTGTGTCAGTCTAATACATTCGGTGGCTCAAGCTTTTCTGGGTGAATTCTAACCCCAGCCTATCGGGAACTGACCAGCTGGGCGTCGCTTAAGGAAACTAGAGATATTCCTGCGGTGCTGGTAATTCGTCTCTGCTGATGGCGAATCTTCATCTCAAAGACAAAGCGGGAACATGATTACATTGAGGAGGAATAGTTGTAATATTGTGGGCATATCGTCATTTCATGTACAACAAGCAACACGGTAGCTTTGTGGATAGCACAATCGCTTCACAGCTCCAGGGTCCCAGGTTTGATTCCGGCTTGGGTCACTGTCTGTGCGGAGTCTGCACATCCTCCCCGTGTGTGTGTGGGTTTCCTCCGGGTGCTCCGGTTTCCTCCCACAGTCCAAAGATGTGCAGGTTAGGTGGATTGGCCATGATAAATTGCCCTTAGTGTTGGGTGGGGTTACTGGGTTATGGGGATAGGGTGGAGGTGTTAACTTTGGGTAGGGTGCTTTTTCCAGGGGCCGGTGCAGACTCGATGGGCCGAATGGCCTCCTTCTGCACCATAAATTCTATGCAAGTCACTCAAGGTGTCCCTACCCAATTAGTGAAGACACCAGACTGAAAACACGTTAATGTGAAAACAGAAATACTGTGAAACTCAGTGGACAGCTGTAAATGCTGAATTACTTTCCAAAACAGTGTAATAACAAATTGGGATTTAAAGATTCATTAACGTCACATTAGATACAGGTACTTTAATTTCTACCATCACTTTAAAAATAATTTCAAACTCCAGTTATATGTCTGGAGATTACGTATGGAATGAGTCATACACAGGGGTTAGCACTGCTGCCCCACAGCTCCAGGGTGCTGGGTTCAATTCCGGCATTTGGTGACTGTCTGTGTGGAGTCCGCACGTTCTCCCCGTGTCTGCGCGGGTTTCTTCCGGGTGCTCCGGTTTCCTCCCCCAGTCCGAAGATGTGCAGGTTAGTTTGATTGTCCATGTTAAATTGCCCCTTAGTGTCCAAAAGGTTATGTCCTGATACTGGGTTACGGGGATGGGGTGGAGGTGTGAGGTTAAGTCACGTGCTCTTTCCAAGGGCCGGTGGAGACTCTATGAGCCAAATGGCCTCCTTCTGCATTGTAAATTCTACGACCTCTGATCTGATGAGACAATTGCTTGTGAAGCAGCGCAGAGGCTGCTGGGTAGCTGCTTTTTATCCTCAGTGTGGTTTAATTCCATTTCACATCGAATTCCGGTGCAGCTGTGACTTCTTGGTGACAGAATGGTCAATGCTATTCAATTACATTTAATCTCAATAAATTATGTTAAACATAGGAATTTAGGAATTAGGAGCAGAAATAGGCAAGTCAGCCTTTGAGCCTGCTCCCCCATTCAATCATCATGGCTGATCTCTTCCTGGTCTCAAATCTACCTCTCTTAAATGCATTTACATTTTGTAAAAGAAAATGCCGAAAATATTTGGTGAATATAACTATTTGTGTTGGGAATTAATGATGTAATTATTATTTATTTATTTATAAATATAATTATTTAACTATGTGAATTGTGACAATTCGTAATATTCGCCACGGAATTGCAAAACAATGACCATCTCCAGCAAAATAGAATCTAACCATTGCTCCTTGATATTCAGTGCGATTGTTGTCACGGAATCCCCAATTGTCTATACCCTGGGGCTATGATTAACCAGAAACGTACTAGACTGGCCATATAAATGCTGATGCTACATGATCTGGTCAGGGTCTTGGAAACCTGCGGCGAGTAACTCACTCCTGACTCCCAAAGCCTGTTCACTATCTTCAAGTCCCAAGTCAGGAGTGTAATTCCCAAGTCCCAAGTCAGGAGTTTCAAGTTGCCTGACTGGTGCAGCTCCAAAAATATTCAAGAAGCTCGACATCATCCAAAGCAGCCTGACTGATTGTCACCCTATGTGCAAACACTCATTCCGTCTGCCACCGACGAACAAAGGCAATAATGTACCATCCACAAGATGCGTTGCAGGAACTCAGCAAATCTCCTTTGAAACACTTTCTAAACCCAGGACCATTTCCTTCAGGAAGGAAAAGGCAGCTGACACATGGGAAGATGACCAACTGGAAATTCCCCTCCAAATCACTCACTAACCCGACTTGGAAATATGTCGCCGAATTTTTGCTGTCCCTGGTTCAAAAGCATAGAACTCCCTCCCTAACAGCATCGTCAGTGTACCTGAGGAATTGAAAAAACGAATGTGATACAAAATGGGATGATTAGTTGGGATAATGTAGAGGATACCCTGGTATAGGAACCGGAACAAAGGAACTGGGAAAAGCATGGCTTGGATGGGGAGGGTGGGTAATTGCTAGGACGAGAATGCTGAGTGAAAGGGAGCCCCCCCCCCTCCCCCCCCCCTCCCCCCCCCCCCCCCACCCTCCTCCCCCCGCAAGGGCTGAAGAATGTGAAGTGAGCCCAGAGCTGAGGAATGTGAAATGAGCCAATCAGGATATATGGCCAGGTCAAGAAGTGTATAGGGATAGCCTGTGGGAATTTTGCATTCATTACTGTTGCCTTATTTGGTCGTATGTATGTGAAATCTGAGGCAACTTGAATGTGTCTGTACAGAAATGTGTTGTCCTTTTTGTTCACTCGCTGTTGAAGAGGCAGGAGACTGGTTGTGTCCTGCTCTCCCAATAGAGTGAGTTACCCCAGCTAGCTAGTTAAAATAAACAATAATTGATACCTGCAAATCCGTCTCAAATTTTATTGAGATCAGACTGACAGCAAAAGTATCAGATTATCATTTGGTGCTGAAATCCGGGATTTCTCCAGACAATCCCCTCTCATCTGCAAAATCAGAATTGGACTGATCTCGGACGGGGAAAGAGGAAATGGGCCCACGATATGAGTAGCTGGAAAATGACCATGTCGATTTTCCTCTCTCTCGAATCTGATTACAGTATAATCACTCGCATTTGATCAGGTAAGATCGTCTCGATGAAATCAAAGGTCAGTCTGGCGGATTAGAAGAATTAATTTCAGTCGATGTAGGTACGACTGAGGGTTGATGAGAACTGAGGGTAATATCATAGTGTTAGTTCAGTTAAAGGTTGATTGCAGGTTGAGGGAATGTCACGGAGACAATTCAGTTAAGACCGCTGATGGAATGTTCTGAGACAATTCAATTCCGTACAATTAGAATTGGCTAAATTAAAAATTTATTCTTGGGAATATGGGTGAAACAACGAATTGGGAGATGAATGGCCACTAGGGGGAACCAGAAGTTTAGAACTATATCGGAAAGTGGAGCTCTCAGGATTGTTAAAATTATATTGTGGGTTCTCTGCAAATTCAAACTTTTATTGTTCGGTTGGTTGAGATGAATGGAAGTATAATGCTTTGAATTCCTTTTGTTTGAACGGAGATCTCCAACAACTGAATGAGCCTGTTTAATAAGAATTTGTGAACTTCCTCTGGTATTCCTAGTTATTAAAATGTTGTGTTCAGCAAAACGAAGTTGCACATCAATTAGGAGGAGCGAATATACGGCAGTTAAAGTGAGATTTAAAACGGGGTTAGTATTTGAAAGTTCTTTAGAAAATCTGTAATAATGATTAACATTGTGGGAGTTAATTAGGACACAATTCTCAGGAAGTAAACAAAAAGCGAAATCAAAATGTATGAATTGGGATTTGTAAATGATTAGTTTGAACTCGGCATAGTCCTGGAACAAAGGGATCTAGATGAGTCTGAGGCGATGGAAGTGATATGGCACAGCTCCACCAGGTCCTAGTGCCCGCTGCTTTGCAAGCTGATGGAGCTTTAGGGAATAAAGATATGGGACTGGAGCTTAGATTGGGAATATTACTTGCAGTATCAGGAAATGAGAATCTGATGGCAGGAAAAGATTAATAAAATAGATGCATAAAAAGAAAAATTAAGATATAAAAACCGACTGGTAACTGGAGGAAATAGTGAAAGTAAAACTAGCAAAAGAAAGAATGACACAGGGGTAATCAGCACACAATTCCAGCACACAATTCAGGGAAACCGACACAGGCCGTAAAAGCAATACCCCTTGACCCGAGATGCCAAATGCGAGCTGGAGATAATAATCAAAGACTTGGAACAGCACGGAATCATTCAAGAAGTCACATATGCATCAACGAAGAGCCCACTTCAGACAGTTAGCAAACCTGATGGTACATTTAGAATGGTAATGGATTACAAAGCATTAACGAAGGTCACAAAAAAAGGATAAACGGTATTTAAGAAATTCACAAACTATGTTGGAAAGGTGGCAGGCAAAACTTATTTAACTACTATAGATTTAGCCAACGGTTTCTGGAGTGTTCCATTAGACCCAGACAACATAGAACATTACAGCGTGGTACAGGCCCTTCGGCCCTCTATGTTGAGCCGTCCTGTGAAACCCTTCTAAAGGCCCTCTACACTATCCCCTTATCGTCCATATGCCTATCCAATGACCATTTGAATGCATTTAGTGTTGGCGAGTCCACTACTATTGCAGGCAGGGCATTCCACGACCTTACTACTCTCTGAGTAAAGAACAGGGAAGAGACAGCCTTTACCTTTGACACTAAACATTGTGCATACTGTAAATTGCCACAGGGGTATGTTAATTCCCCGAATCACTTTCAGGAAATAGTAAGGGAGCTGATTAAAGATGACTTCGCTTTAGTATATATTGATGATGTGTTAATTGGAGATGATGATCAGGGGACACATGTTGAAAGAGTGACCAAAATTATTAAAACACTTAGTGAAGTAGGATTTAAAATAGGGGTAAAGAAATGTCAGATTGGCAGGAGCATCAGTGTCAAAGGCAGGTAGGGAAGCCAGTGTTGGGATGAGAGAGAAAGTTACTAGAATCACAGCGCCCATTTCATGAAGTGGGGTTCAGCAAATCATGAGAAATTTGGGGTATTTGAGACCAGTAGTGGAAGACTTTAGTCTTTATGCTAGACCCATTTATGAAACTTTGGAAAAGGGATTTTAGTTGGACCAGTGAAGCACAGTTTGGACTAGTTAAAAACAGTTGTAGCAACATCCAGGCCATTAGAGGAGAGACATGAAGGGACGATTTGAGCATTAAATTTGATCTGTAAGCAAATGGATAGGGTACCATGCTTGCTAATCATAGTACTCAGACACCTATCAAAATTTGATAGGAAATTGGGCAAGAGCTGGATAAAAGTTTTCGGACATCGCAAAATGTCTGGCAGCCATAACAAAAAAGGATAGCAGTGGGTTAAAACTGAATTTTAGAATTGACAAGAGTTAACCAAGAGACAGGGTTGCCAGCAAGGCGCAAATATAGCTCGATGGGAAAGATGGGAAACTATTCTTTCACACCCTGCCTTAATGTTTATTCATAACATTACAAAGGGACAGAAACTTGATAAATCAGTTAGCAAAACAGAGTTGGTACATACAGATGGTAGTAAAGTTGAGGACGAAAACAAGCTAGATGGGCATCCATTTTAAACATTTCAGGAAAGAAAATGGTGGCAAAACAGGGAGTAGCATAGAAACAGAAACACCGATGGAGGAATGGTCATGAGAGTATGCAGGCCCTCTTTTTCCTAGGAGCAGCAAAAGTAATTTGTACTTTTTAAATCACAGCTGATAGAAGCACGGGGGAAGTTGAATTAGAGAATTGGTCCCCAGTTTAAAATGATTCATTGTGAACATAATGAAACATCGTGTCAAAGGTGTGGCACGACCTGTAGCCCAGTAGTTTGGTCAAGGAGTAATCATATGGCAGCACGGTAGCATTGTGGATAGCACAATCGCTTCACAGCTCCAAGGTCCCAGATTCGATTCCGGTTGGGTCACTGTCTGTGCGGAGTCTGCACATCCTCCCTGTGTGCGTGGGTTTCCTCCGGGTACTCCGGTTTCCTCCCACAGTCCAAAGATGTGCAGGTTAGGTGGATTGGCCATGATAAATTGCCCTTTGTGTCCAAAATTGCCCTTAGTGTTGGGTGGGGTTGCTCTTTCCAGGAGCCGGTGCAGACTCGATGGGCCGAATGGCCTCCTTCTGCACTGTAAATTCTAAATATATGAAACCTAGGCGAATGACAGATACAGCGTAGTCAGACGATTTGATATTGCATTTAGAACGACAGAAATGGGGAAATGCTTCGGCTCCCAGGGAAACTTGGGGAATTCAGTTAGTCATGATTGTTTTGTGAAACATCAGGCATCACTGATGATTGAAGTTTGTAGCCACAAGATAGATTTTGACCATGGGATGGTGTGCTAATGACAAATTGTAATTACTGCGGAGAAAACCTAGCTGGCGACAAGTGATTGGAAAAGAGTGTGCAAGCTTGTGGACAAGTGACAAACTTGTGGTATCGATTAGTGAGGGAGTACGTAGTTTATGCTGTTGGGATGACCTGGGGACATAAAATTAGCCTAACAGTGTTAGAGACTGTATCACTGCAATGATGCCGTGCCACAGGATAGATCATATCCCCCAACCGCTCAGACAAGGGAAAAAGGACAGATGATAAGAGTGAAAATTTCATGTTCGGAAGTTAGCTTTCAAACAAAATCCTGTCACAATCAGAATTAAAAACATTGAAGTAGATGCAGTAGCAATATCCGAAAAGTATCAGGGAAAGTTTCAACCTGATTGAATCACTGAATTAGAAAAAGAGGAATGGTGGCAATGGAAATCCGGAAGTCCTGGAGAGGGTACTTCTGGACCATTCAAGCAAGGATAGGAAGATACAAATCAAGAAACAGGGCCCTCTCCATCTTTGACCTGTTCATTTGGGTTTCAGATGAAGCAACAATAATACAGATGAAGAACCTGAACAACACGCCGGAGAAGAATATTTCAGACAGTATGTGGGGGAAAACTAACGATATAATTGGTGACATATTTGAGGGAATTAAATGATAGAGCCCGGAAGAAAAACCTTACGGGTTAGAAACAAATCAAAATATCAAATTACCGAATAAGTGAAACGTCCGGTCAGAGATCTCAAACTGGACGTTAGCTGATGGATGATCTGTGGTCTCCATGAGGCGAGTCTTATGCGATGGAGTTAATAAGGGTCTCGGCAGACAGCAGCGACTGACGAGGAACCCCCGTATTTTAAATGACAATAGTTTAAGAAGCTTGGCAACTTGATGCCACGAGGGGAAATTTGTAACCAATGCAGCAACCAATATAGCATTGGAGAGTATAACAGACAAAATGTCCTGTAAGTTGTTAGGGACTGTTATGTATGGATTTAATTGGGTTGTAACCCCAAAAGTTAACTGCATTAAATGTGCGAGTAGTGTCATTGCAAAGTAAAAAAAAAGACAAACAAACAAACAAATAATGGCAAGTATACACTTCATGCTGTAAGAAAAATGATAACGGATGAAAGGGGTTTGAAGAAAACTGAGCTATTGTCTCAAGTAAGCCAGGGCTGGCAGACTACATGGTTCAGTACAATGTTTGACGTTAGTGTAAGGAAGTTAGGAATAGAAACAGGATCGGTTGAAGCTCCTGCAATTAATAAAGCAAGGTAATCGGTGGAGAATACATATCATAATTTGTCATTCCATTGAGAAACGGAAAGCACTTCCTAAAAAAAAAAGTGAGGGATAAAAGACCCGTTGGTCGCTGATGGACTGAGTTGTGTGCTGTTTCTGAGGGACATGAGGAAGCTTCTACGGTGCTGCTACCGCAAGGTAGTCAGATGCCTTGGAGGTAGTGGAACACGCGGACATAGCTATTGTGTTACCTTCCTGAGCGGTGACAGCTATGGTTCACGGTGATTGGACTTGAGGAAAGAACAATACAAAGGGTCTATCGACACTGGTCTGCGAGATGGATGCATTTACCATTGATTTCCATGCACAGTTTACAAATCATGAAATGTACATACGAATGACAAGGGTGCGGGATAGTTGCTAGACAGTACAACTATAAAAGGGATATAAACCCTACAGCAGGATTCAGCTCAGAGTTAGCTTACATAGCTCGGTCATGGGGTTTTACCTGATGCATGGATTGATACTTGTTATTATAATTGTATACTGCATAATCATTGGATGCCTTAATATGTGTTGTAAGCTGGTTATGACTCTGATGATGCCGATAGTCTCAGCCCATCACCACGCACCAAGATGACATCCCATTACTGGTGACCATCACACCAGACGGAAGCTGGAGGGAGAGCCGGTGGCTGTAAAAATGTGATGAGGTGTTTATGTACGGAATACCGGCTCAGTTAAGTTCTGATAACGGGCCTCATTTTATTGGACAGATTAACAAGGAATTTTGCTCCCAGTTGGACATACGCCAGCAGTTAGACTGTGCGCACTGGCCACAGACGCCAGGCTTGGTTGAGAGACACAGTCAGACCCTCAAAACCAAATTGGCAAAATTATGAGCGGACACAGGGTTAACGTGGGTTAAGGTGCTACCTGTGGCCCTCTTCCAGCTGTGGGTCACACCTGCGGCCCGACTCTCTCCTGCCGAGATCTTTTATGGCAGGCCCATTAGAACCCCCTGGAACCTGCCTGTTCCCAGACTGGTGCAGTTTCACCATATGACTGAAGAAAGGACTAACCATGTTCCAGCCGTCAAGGAACTCCATGGCCAGGTTCGAGCAGCTCACCAGTCACCGTCCCCATTACATAGCTCGCTTGAAAAATGAAAAATCAGTGCAGCCTGGTAGTTATGTCATGGTTAAGAACTGGACTCGGAAAGGGTTGGAGCCACAGTGAAAGGAGCCCTTCCAAGTTATCCTTACTACCCTCACTGCAGTTCAAGTGGAGGGGTGGAGTGCTTGGGTCCACCTCCACCACTGCAAAATGGTCAGTCACTAACCTGCCTCCTTTCCCCAGTGCTGTTTTAGAGGTGTGGAGCATGACGGGTTGGATGCGGGCCGCCTGTGCTGTCCTCGGCTTCGCCTCACTTTGAACACCATCTTATACCTGTAATCCCGACCAAACTACAAGGACATTTCACTTCTGTAGAGGTGACGTTCTCTGCTGCCCCCATGTACGAGGGTATAGTGTAGACTCATGGAAGGTTATCAAGTTAATGGACAACAAACAATTATATCAGTCCCGGCGAGGGGAAGGGAACATTGCATGGATAGTGCCTTGTTTTTGGAGTAATTGTAAATTTGATTTTGGATGTGATAAGACTGGTGCCAAAAAGGTAAAATCAGACCGTGCGGGGGTGGGGGGGAGGGGGGAAGAGGAGGAAAAGGTTGTCGGGGAGAGGGGAGGAAAAGCGAGAGGACGGAGATGGTGAGAAGGGGGGCATGTCGGGAACGTAGGTTATCAGGAGATATATTTACTTCACTTAGGACCCAGAACGAAGGGAACCTGGGCATCATGAATCTCTTCTACCAAATCTACCACCGCATGTATGGCCAGGGACGGGTTGTCTGCTACCCAAACCCCGCATCGGTGTCTAAGTTATTTTCCGTCTCACTGCTTTGGGGAACTCCCCAAAACAGTGGTTCACTGTCAGCGTTCCGAGCCACCGCCCGAGCAAGTTACTCTTCCTTACGATCAGGGTTCGGCCCCACCAGCTATTTGCCTTCCCCTTCCTTGGGATAACTCCCATTCACAGTATAAGTTTCAACAGTGGAGGGCGAATATACCCAGCCACTTCACTCCCAATAGAGACTCCCGGTCGTACGGGAATTGAGCTTTCCGCATTGCTAGGAAGCCCAAATGGGCATTCCAAAGTTGGATAAACTGGGCTACTGGGGGATCCCTGCTCAACCGATATACTGATTGTGATGCTAGCCGGTATACGCATCAAGGATACTACTTCCCTTTTAATGGCACAGCGACCAATGTTTTGTCACCTCCATTTCCCCGCCAAATCGCTATCAGGACTCTAGTCCCTACTACAGTCCCCTGCCCCTCTGCGTGCGGGTGCTCTCAGCAGAATCCTGCGAGAGGGGAATCCTGAGCACAGCTAGGGATTGGACCAATAGGTTATCATGAAATGATAAAAGGAGGGAATGAGGAATTGAACAATCGAATGTGATACAAAATGGGATAATTAGTTAGGATAATGGGGATACCCGGGTATAGGAGCCGGAAAAAAGGAACGGAGCGAAGCAGGGTCAGGAAGGGGCGATGGGTAATTGCTAGGACGAGAATGCTGAGCGAAAGCCCCCCCCCCCCCCCCCCTCCCCCAAAGGGCTGAAGAATGTGAAGTGAACCCAGGGCTGAGGAATGTGAAATGAGCCAATCAGGATATATGGCCAGGTCAAGAAGTATATCGGGATAGCCTGTGGGAATTTTGCATTCATTACTGTTGCCTTATTTTGTCGTATGTATGTGAAATTTGATGCAACTTGAATGCATCTGTACAGAAATGTTTTGCCCCGTTGTTCACTCTGGCTGTTGAAGATTCAGGAGACAGTGGTCGTGTTCTGCTCTCCCAGTAGATTGAGTCACCCAGCTAGCTGGTTAAAATACACAATAATTGATACCTGCAAATCCGTCTCAAATTTTATTGAGACCAGACTGACAGTAAAAGAATCAGGATTGTCAGTCCGACACAGCAATTGGTGAATATTCAGCATCAACTAGACCCGACAGCCCAGCTCAGAATAAAAAAGTCCTTCACTCTTGGCGGTCCGAACATCCATGGGTCTACCTCCTCCCACCCCCCTCATTTGCTCCATGAACCACTTTAGTTCCTCCACTACTACTGGCACCCTCCCTGTCCTTGACCTCGACCGGTCCAACCTTGGATCAAGACCATACTGCAGCCTCTCCCCACCCCACATAGAGAAATACAGCACAGAACAGGCCCTTCGGCCCACGATGTTGCGCCGAACTTTTGTCCTAGGTTAATCATAGAATTTTGGACAATTTGTCATGGCCAATCCACCCAACCTGCACATCTTTGGACTGTGGGAGGAAACCGGAGTACCCGGAGGAAACCCACGCAGTCACGGGGAGGATGTGCAGACTCCACACAGACAGTGACCCAAGTCGAAATCGAACTTGGGACCCTGGAGCTGTGAAGCAATTGTGCTATCCACAATGCTACCGTGCTGCCCTTAAGAAGTTAACCTACACTCCCTTATTCTACCCTAATCCAAGTACCTATCCAATAGCCGCTTGAAGGTCCATAAATTTTCCGACTCAACTACTACCACAGGCAGTGCATTCCATGCCCCCACTACTCTCTGGGTAAAGAACCTACCTCTGACATCCCCTCTATATCTTCCACCATTTATCTTAAATTTATGTCCCCTTGTAATGGTGTGTTCCACCCGGGGAAAAAGTCTCTGACTGTCTACTCTATCTATTCCCCTGATCATCTTATAAACCTCTATCAAGTCGCCCCTCATCCTTCTCCGTTCTAATGAGAAAAGGCCTAACACCCTCAATCTTTCCTCGTATGACCTACTCTCCATTCCAGGCAACATCCTGGTAAATCTCCTTTGCACCTTTTCCAAAGCTTCCACATCCTTCCTAAAATGAGGTGACCAGAACTGCACACAGTACTCCAAATGTGGCCTGACCAAGGTTTTGTACAGCTGCATCATCACCTCATGGCTCTTAAATTCAATCCCTCTGCTAATGAACGCTAGCACACCATAGGCCTTCTTCACAGCTCTATCCACTTGAGTGGCAACTTTCAAAGAACAATGAACATAGACCCCAAGATCTCTCTGCTCCTCCACATTGCCAAGAACCCTACCATTAACCCTGTATTCCGCATTCAGATTTGTCCTTCCAAAATGGACAACCTCACACTTGTCAGGGTTAAACTCCATCTGCCACTTCTCAGCCCAGCTCTGCATTCTATCTATGTCTCTTTGAAGCCGACAACAGCCCTCCTCACTATCCACAACTCCACCAATCTTCGTATCATCTGCAAATTTACTGACCCACCCTTCAACTCCCTCATCCAAGTCGTTAATGAAAATCACAAACAGCAGAGGACCCAGAACTGATCCCTGCGGTACGCCACTGATAACTGGGCTCCAGGCTGAATATTTGCCATCCACCACAACTCTCTGTCTTCTATCGGTTAGCCAGTTTGTTATCCAACTGGCCAAATTTCCCACTATCCCATGCCTCCTTACTTTCTGCATAAGCCTACCATGGGGAACCTTATCAAATGCCTTACTAAAATCCATGTACACTACATCCACTGCTTTACCTTCATCCACATGCTTGGTCACCTCCTCAAAGAATTCAATAAGACTTGTAAGGCAAGACCTACCCCTCACAAATCCGTGCTGACTATCCCTAATCAAGCAATGCCTTTCCAGATGCTCAGAAATCCTATCCCTCAGTACCCTTTCCATTACTTTGCCTACCACCGAAGTAAGACTAACTGGCCTGTAATTCCCAGGGTTATCCCTATTCCCTTTTTTGAACAGGGGCACGACATTCGCCACTCTCCAATCCTCTGGTACCACCCCTGTTGACAGCGAGGACGAAAAGATCATTGCCAACGGCTCTGCAATTTCATTTCTTGCTTCCCAGAGAATCCTTGGATATATCCCGTCAGGCCCGGGGGACTTGTCTATCCTCAAGTTTTTCAAAACGCGCAACACATCTTCCTTCCTGACAAGTATCTCCTCAAGCTTATCAGTCTGCTTCACGCTGTCCTCTCCAACAATATGGCCCCTCTCATTTGTAAATACTGAAGAAAAATACTTGTTCAAGACCTCTCCTATCTCTTCAGACTCAATACACAATCTCCCGCTACTGTCCTTAATCGGACCTACTCTCACTCTAGTCATTCTCATATTTCTCACGTATGTGTAAAAGGCCTTGGGGTTTTCCTTGATCCTACCCGCCAAAGATTTTTCATGCCCTCTCTTAGCTCTCCTAATCCCTTTCTTCAGTTCCCTCCTGGCTATCTTGTATCCCTCCAGCGCCCTGTCTGAACCTTGTTTCTTCAGCCTTACATAAGTCTCCTTCTTCCTCTTAACAAGACATTCAACCTCTCTTGTCAACCATGGTTCCCTCACTCGACCATCTCTTCCCTGCCTGACAGGGACATACATATCAAAGACACGCAGTACCTGATCCTTGAACAAGTTCCACATTTCACTTGTGTCCTTCCCTGACAGCCTATGTTCCCAACTTCTGCACTTCAATTCTTGTCTGACAGCATTGTATTTACCCTTCCCCCAATTATAAACCTTGCCCTGTTGCTCGCACCTATCCCTCTCCATTACTAAAGTGAAAGTCACAGAATTGTGGTCACTACCTCCAAAATGCTCCCCCACTAACAAATCTATCACCTGCCCTGGTTCATTACCAAGTACTAAATCCAATATGGCCTCCCCTCTGGTCGGACAATCTACATACTGTGTTAGAAAAGCTTCCTGGACACACTGCACAAACACTACCCCAACCAAACTATTTGATCTAAAGAGTTTCCACTCAATGTTTGGGAAGTTGAAGTCGCCCATGACTACTACCCTGTGACTTCTGCACCTTTCCAGAATCTGTTTCCCAATCTGTTCCTCCACATCTCTGCTGCTATTGGGGGGCCTATAGAACACTCCCAACAAGGTGACTGCTCCTTTCCTATTTCTAACTTCAACCCATATTACCTCAGTAGGCAGATCCCCCTCGAACTGCCTTTCTGCAGCTGTTATACTATCTCTAATTAACAATGCCACCCCCCCACCTCTTTTACCATCCTCCCTAATCTTGTTGAAACATCTATAACCAGGGACCTCCAACAACCATTTCTGCCCCTCTTCTATCCAAGTTTCCGTGATGGCCACCACATCGTAGTCCCAAGTACCGATCCATGCATTAAGTTCACCCACCTTATTCCTGATGCTTCTTGCATTAAAGTATACACACTTCAACCCATCTCCTTGCCTGCAAGTACTCTCCTTTGTTATTGTTACCTTCCCCACTGCATCACTACGTGCTTTGGCGTCCTGACTATCGTCTACCTTAGTTGCTGGACTACAGATCCGGTTCCCATTCCCCTGCCAAATTAGTTTAAACCCTCCCGAAGAGTACTAGAAAACCTCCCCCCCAGGATATTGGTGCCCCTCTGGTTCAGATGCAACCCGTCCTGCTTGTACAGGTCCCACCTTCCCCAGAATGCGCTCCAATTATCCAAATACCTGAAGCCCTCCCTCCTACACCATTCCTGCAGCCACGTGTTCAACTGCACTCTCTCCCTATTCCTAGCCTCGCTATCACGTGGCACCGGCAACAAACCAGAGATGACAACTCTGTCTGTCCTGGCCCTTAACTTCCAGCCTAACTCCCTAAACTTGTTTATTACCTCCACACCCTTTTTCCTACCTACATCGTTGGTACCAATGTGCACCACGACTTCTGGCTGCTCACCCTCCCCCTTCAGGATCCTGAAGACACGATCAGAGACATCCCTGGCCCTGGCACCCGGGAGGCAACATACCTTTCGGGAGTCTCGCTCGCTCGCGACCACATGATCAGCTTATGCAACTCTAGGTCCGGGATCTTATCCAACACCCTCATGAATTCCACATCGTCCCAGTTTGGTGCATGTATATTCACAAGTACCGCCAGCAACCCCTCAAGCTTCCCACTCACCATGATGTACCTGCCCCCCACGTCCACCACTATTCTCCCTGCCTCAAATACCGCCCGTTTGTTGATCAGGATCGTGACCCCCCTCCCCCAGTCTTACGTCCAGCCCCGAATGAAATGCTTGGCCGCTCCATCCCTTGTTCAATCTGGTTTGATCTATTACCCTCAGGTGTATCATTGCTACGTCCTCCTTCAATCCCCTCAAATGTGCGAACACGCGAGCCCTCTTAACCGGCCCATTCAGCTCTCACGTTCCATGTGGTCAGCCTAGTCAGGAGGCTGCCTGCCTGTTTCCCCCCTCCCCCACCGATCATCCTTCTTTGGCCAGCCTCCAGCTCGTGCCCCTCGTCTCCATGGGGCCGCCCTCGGGCATCCACTGTCCTCAACCTCCCCTTTCTCTCCCAGCAAATCTCTCTGTCAGCAGAGCAGCTCCCTCTTCCCCCTCCGCCCCACTATTAGCAGCACCAGAATCCCAACCCCCCCTTAACACAACCTGCTCACCCCCCACTGCACTTCCACGAGCTAGCCCACCTAACTAGCCTGGTAACCCCCGCCCATGACGCCAGACATCCTCTCCCCTATTGTTCTCTCTTCTCCCCCCCCCCCCAACATACAGTTTCAAAACATCAGTCCCCAATCAACACACAGTAGAAAAAATCCCTCCATCATCTACCTACTGAAATAAAGTTAACTTACAAATCTGAGTAACAGTCCAGAAAACTGTTACAGAGAGCACTGCATATACAGATCAAAACTAAGAAAACGTTAACAGAATCGAGGCCGCAATACCCTCCCCCAAGGTTCAATGTCCTCACACCCCAGCCAGCCTTTGGTCTTAGATAAAGTCCATCGCTTCGTCCGGCGATTCAAGGTAAAGTTCTTGGCCCTCAAACGTGACCCACAGACGCATTGGGTATAACAACCCAAACTTCACCCCCTGCTTGAAGAGGGCCTATTTTACCCTATTGAGTCCAGCTCGTCTTTTGGCCAGTTTCACGCCCAGGTCTTGGTAGATGCGCAGCTCACAGTTCTCCCACTTGCAGCTCCGTGTCTGCTTTTCCCACCGCAAAATCCGCTCCTCACCCAGGAACCGGTGCATTCGCACCCGGATCACCGTCGGGGGTTCATATCGCTCGTGTCTGCCTCGCAAGCGCTCGATGCGCCCTGTCCACTTCCAAGGGTCGAGAAAACGCCCCATCGCCCATCAGCTTTTCCAGCATATTTGTCACACATGCCCTTGCGCCCGACCCTTCACTGCTCCTCCAGGAGGCCGACAATCCTCAGGTTCTGTCTCTGGGACCTGTTCTCCAGGTCCTCATGCAACTTTTTCTGGTGGTCCCTCATCAGCCCCACCTCTGCCTCCAACGTGGTTAAATGGTCCTCGTGCTTGGCCACCTTCTGGATCGCCGGTCCATGGGCTTCCAGCCCCTGTTCCACCCAATCAATCCTTGCCTTAATTAGGTTGCCTTCATTTGCTTGGCGAAGCTCCTGAATGAACTCCACCCGCAGTAACATTAACCACTGTGCCACCAAACCGGGATCCTGCGCCTCTGCCATGCTTTCCCGCGCTGCAGGTTCTACAGTCAGCTTCGCTGCTCAACTAATTCTTTTTGGACGACCATTTCTGGTCGACGGCTCCACATGACACACTGCCTTCCTCGGCCAATTGGGAAGCAAAGTGACTGATTATCTTTCAGGACAGTTACTGTCCTAACGATTTTCCAGACACCAAGGTATGAATCTCACCAACACAGGAGCGGAGTTGGTGTGAACTCGGGCAGGAGGAGCTTCAGAACGGTACATATAAATAACGTACCTCGGGGAATCAGGGCCTAGACAGCAGGGAGAGGAGTTGGCACAAATCCAGGGAGGAGGAGCTTCGGAACAGTAAATATAAATAACTTACCTCAGAGTAAAGCTGATTGGCTGGTTGGGAATCTGTTCTAAATTTGAGAAACTGGAGTAATTAACTAAGTAGGGAGTAACTCGGAGATCAGTAACCAGGAAATTGCTGTTAGTATCTATAATCAACAATTTGGATGAGAATGTACAAGGCATAGAACATTACAGCGCAGTACAGGCCCTTCGGCCCTCGATGTCCTTGATCAGTAAGTCCTCTGTCCTTCATCAGTAAGTTTGCAGATAACACTAAAATAGGTGGTATTGTAGACAGTGAGGAAGGTTATCAAAAATTGCAGCAGGATCTTGTCAGCTGGGGAAGTGGGCCGAGAAATGGCAAATGGTGTTCAATACAGATCAGTGTGAGGTGTTGCATTTCAGAAACTCAATCAAGGTCCGACTTTCACAGTGAATGGTAGGGCCTTAGGGTGTATCATGGAACAGAGGGATCCTGGAGTTCATGTGCACGGTTCTTTAAAGGTGGAGTCACAGGTAGATAGGGCAGCACGGTAGTATAGAGGTTAGCACAGTTGCTTCACAACTTCAGGGTCCCAGGTTCGATTCCCCGCTGGGTCACTGTCTGTTCGGAGTCTGCATGTTCTCCCCGTGTCTGCGTGTGTTCTCTGGTTTCCTCCCACAGTCTAAATATGTGCGGGATAGGTGGACTGGCCATGCTAAATTGCCCTTCGTGTCCAAAAAAAGGTCAAGTGGGGTGTACTGGGTTACAGGATAGGGTAGATAAGTGGGCTTGAGTAGGGTGCTCTTTCTATGGGCTATCCAGCTCTGGCAGACTCGATGGGCTGAATAGCCTCCTTCTGCACTGCAAATTCTCTGAAGAAGGTTTTTGGCATGCTGGCCTTCATCAGTCAGGGCATTGAGTATACAAGTTGGGAAGTTATGTTGCAGTTGTACAGAACGTTGGTGAGGTCGCACTGGAGTATCGTGTTCAGTTTTGGCTGCGTTGCTATCGGAAAGATGTTATTAAACTGGAGAGAGCGCAGAAGAGATTTACAAGGACATTGCCAGGACTCAGAGACCGAGTGAAAGGGAGAGATTCGACAGACCAGGGCCTTTGTCTTTGGAGCGTAGGGGACTGAGGGGTGATCTTATAGAGGTGTATAAGATCATGAGAGGCATGGACAGGGTGAATGCACTCAGTCTTTTTCTCGGGGTTAGGGAGTCGGGAACTAAAGGGCATAGGTTTAGGTTAAGACGGAAAAGAATTAATGGGAATCTGAGGAGCAATGGGTTTTACACAGAGGATAGTACGGAATGAGCTGCCGGAGGAAGTAGTTGAGGCAGGGACATTGCCAACACTGAAAAGGCATTTGGACAGATACATGGATAGGAAAGGTTCAGAGGGATACGGGCCAAATACAGGCCAATGGGATTGACTTAGATGAGCTTTTTGGTTGGCATGGACCAGTTTGGGCTGAAGGGCCTGTCTCCGTGCTGTAGATTCTATGAACCCCAAGTCTCTTTGGACACCCACTGTACTGAACCTCTTTCCATTTAGAAGTACCCAGTTCGATCCTTTTTCGGTTCAAAACAGATAACCTCTCACTTGGTAATAATGCCACAATCTTGCCCATTCACCTTGTCTGTCAGTCAATATCTTCTTGCAATTTAATGCAATCATCTATGCTGTCTATGATGCCACCAAACTTTGTATCATCAGCAACTCAGAGGGGCTGGTTTAGCACACTGGGCTAAATCACTGGCTTTTAAAGCAGACCGAGGCAGGCCAGCAGCACGGTTCAATTCCCGTACCAGCCTCCCTAAACAGGTGGATTGGATTTGTTTATTGTCACGTGTACCGAGGTACAGTGAAAAGTATTTTCTGCAAGCAGCTCAACAGATCATTCAGTACATGGGAAGAAAAGGGAATTGAACAGAATTCAAGAAAATACATGAGAATACATAATAGGGCAACACAATATATACAATGTACTACATAAGCATTGGCATCGGATGAAGCAGACATGGGTGTAGTGTTAATGAGGACAGTCCATAAAAGGGTCATTTAGGAGTCTGGTGACAGTGGGGAAGAAGCTGTTTTTGAGTCTGTTCGTCCGTGTTCTCAGACTTCTGAATCTCCTGCCCGATGGAAGAAGTTGGAAAAGTGAGTAAGCCGGGTGGGAGGGATCCTTGATTATGCTGCCTGCTTTCCCCGGCAGCGGGAGGTGTAGATGGAATCAATGGATGGGAGGCAGGTTCGTGTGATGGACTGGGCGGTATTCACGACTCTCTGAAGTTCCTTGCGGTCCTGGGCCGAGCAGTTGCCATACCAGGCTGTGATGCAGCCCGATAGGATGCTTTCTA
The DNA here is from genome assembly GCF_902713615.1 of Scyliorhinus canicula. NCBI lineage: Eukaryota > Metazoa > Chordata > Chondrichthyes > Carcharhiniformes > Scyliorhinidae > Scyliorhinus > Scyliorhinus canicula. The sequence continues at coordinate 54,734 of NW_024055829.1, read as the reverse complement.
TGCTGCATCTGTAAAAGTTGGTAAGGGTTAATGTGGACATGCCGAATTTCCTTAGTTTCCTGAGGAAGTAAAGGCACTGTTGTGCTTTCTTGGTGATAGCGTCGACATGAGTGGACCAGGATAGATTTTTGGTGATGTGCACCCCTAGGAATTTGAAACTGCTCACCATCTCTACCTCGGCTCCGTTGATGCTGACAGGGGTGTGTACAGTACTATGCTTCCTGAAGTCGATGACCAGCTCTTAGTTTTGCTGGCATTAAGGGAGAGATTGTTGTCGTTGCACCACTCCACTAGGTTCTCTATCTCCCTCCTGTATCGGACTCGTCGTTATTCGAGATCCGGCCCACTATGGTCGTATCGTCAGCAAACATGTAGATGGAGTTGGAACCAAGTTTTTGCCATGCAGTCGTGTGTGTACAGGGAGTAGAGTAGGGGGCTAAGTACGCAGCCTTGCGGGGCACCGGTGTTGAGGACTATTGTGGAGGAGGTGTTGGTGTTCATTCTTACTGACTGTGGTCTGTTGGTCAGAAAGTCAAGGATCCAGTTGCAGAGTGGAGAGCCAAGTCCTAGGTTTTGGAGCTTTGATATGAGCTTGGCTGGGATTATGGTGTTGAAGGCGGAGCTGTAGTCAATAAATAGGAGTCTGATGTAGGAGTCCTTGTTTTCGAGATGCTCTAGAGATAAGTGTAGGGCCAGGGAAATGGCGTCTGATGTAGGACCGGTTGCGACGGTATGCGAATTGAAGTGGGCAAGGCGTTCCGGGAGTATGGAGGTGATGCGCTTCATGATCAGCCTCTCGAAGCACTTCATTACAACTGACGTCAGGGCCACCGGGCGGTAGTCATTGAGGCACGTGGCCTGGTTCTTCTTGGTACCGGTATGATGGTGGTCTTCTTGAAGCAGGTGGGGACCTCGGAGTGGAGTCGGGATAGGTTAAAGATGTCTGTGAAAACCTCTGCCAGCTGGTCCGCGCAGGTTCTGAGTGCACGACCAGGGATCCCGTCCGGGCCCATCGCCTTCCGTGGGTTCACTTTCAGGAAGGCCGATCTGACTTCGGAAACTGTGATGGTGGGTACGGGTGAATTATGGGTTGCTGGGGCACTCGATAGCGGGTTGTTGGTTACCTGCTCAAACCGAGCATAGAATGCATTAAGTTCATCGGGGAGGTGTGCACTGCTGCCAGAGATACTGCTCGGCTTCGCTTTGTAGCCCGTTATGTTGCTTAGTCCTTGCCACAACCGCCGAGAGTCTGTCTGTGACTCTAGCTTAGTTTGATATTCTCTCTTGGCATCTCGGATGGCTTTGCGGAGGTCGTACCTGGATTTCTTGTATAGGACAGGGTCGTCTGCCTTGAACGCCTCAGATCTGTCCTTCAGTAGGGAGTCAATCTTGCGGGTTGAGCCATGGTTTTCCGGTTGGGGAACGTACGTACTGCTTTCTTTGGCACGCAGTCGTCCACACATTTGGTGATGAAGTCTGTGACGGTGGTGACATACTCATTTAAGTTAGTCGCTGAGTTCTTAAATATGGACCAGTCCACTGTCTCCAAGCAGTCACGTAAGAGCTCTTCTGTCTCCTCAGACCAGCACTGCACAACCTTCTTAGCTGGATTCTCCCGCTTGAGTTTCTGCTTGTAAGCCGGGAGAAGGAGCAGTCTTATGGTCTGATTTCCCAAAGTGCGGTCGGGGGATGGAACGGTAGGCGCCCTTGATTTTTGAGTAGCAGTGGTCAAGAGTGTTGTCGCCCCGGGTGGTACAGGAGATGTGCTGGTGGAATTTTGGCAGTACACTCTTGAGCCGGAATGTGGGGCTTTTCACAGTAACTTCATTTACTTGTGACATTAAGCGATTTTCATTTCATTCACAGTGCAGAAGAGGCCCTTTAGTCCTTCGAGTTAGCACCAACACATGATAAACCGGACCCACCTACCTAATCCCATTTACCAGCACTTGGCTCACAGCCTTCGATGTTATGACGTGCCAGTCTTCATCCAGGTACTTTTTTAGAGGATGTGAGGCAACCCGTTTCTATCACCCTCCGAAGGCAGTACATTCCAGACCGTCACCACCCTCTGGATAGAATATTTTCCCTCACTACCTGTGTCAATAAATCTAATCCCCACTCTCTGCTGGTTAGCCAATCCTCTATCCAAGCTAATATATCATCTCTCAACCCCGTGGGATTTTATGTTGATTATTACCTTTTGTGTGACACCTTATCAAATGTATTCTGGGAGTCCAAATACATCTACAGGACCCCCATTATCCATTTGGCTTGTTACATCTTCCAAGAACTGCAAGAAATGAATCAAACACAATCTACCCTTCACAAAACCACGCAGACTCTGATGGATTGCAGTTTGACTTTCCAAATGTCCAGATACTGCTTCCTCAAAAATGGATTCTAACAGTTTCCCAACAACAGACTTTAAACTAACTAGTTTCCTACTTTCTGCCTTTTTGACCTAATCCAGTGACATTGAAGATTTTCTCAGTGACCCTCAGTCACCATCATTGGGATTAACTTTAAATTCCAGATGTTTTAAATTAATGGATTGGAGCTCATGTCCCAGAACATTTTCCTGTCTCTCTGGGTGACTAATGCAGTGACATTGTCACTGGGTCAGTGTCTCCTCCCTGATCTCTATGAGATTGTTTGTGGAGAGAAGTCGGAAGTGACAGACAGTGAGAGTGGAGAATGTTCATTGTTCGGCTCTGGGGCCGCACTGGGGATTTGTAAACCCCGCCTCCGACCACTAACCCCTCACCTGACGCCTCACAATACCCGGGCAATGATTGACGGCATCGCGCGACCAATAGTGGGTTCGGGCGGACATGTCGGGAGTGACTGGTCCTCCAACCAATCGGAATGAATCAGGGGCGGGACTGGGCCGAGTGAGGCATGCGCACTGTGATTAATGGCGACGCGGAAAAGGTTCTTTCTCGGATCTGTAATCAGTGACGGTGGGAATGGCGGGTTGGAGGGAGAGCTGGATCATGAGGGTTGATAGGCACGCTTCGTAAACATGTTATGTAAACCGAACACCTGACAAAATAAACCACCGGTACCTGGGGATCTGAGCGGAGGTTGCGCTTTGTTCCAGAAGAGACTATGCGGCCGCCATCTTTATTTGGTGCTCGCAACGCTACGCATGCGCTCTCGGCATCATTATTTGGATCAGTCGCGGTAGTGCGCACGCGCACCCACCATCTTTATTGGGGCACGAGCCGCAGAGCGCAGGCTCAGTCGCCATCATTGTTGGGGGCAACATTTTTTAAATGTGTCTTCCTGACAGACTGTTTCACTCTGAGTTACAAATTCTTATTTATGGGGCAGAATATATGTCGAGGGCAGTGACCATAATTCGAATTTATATTATGACTTGAACAGAATACAACTTTTAAGACTTTCAGAGAAACGTCACAAAATAACAATTGACACTGAGCCACATGAGGAGATATTAGGTTTTAAGGAGAATCTTAATGGAGGAAATAGAGTCAGAGAGTGGGAGAGTTTTAAGGAGGAAATTCCAGAAATTGCGGCCTTGGCAACACAGTAATGGTGAAGAGATTAAAATCAGGAATTCTCAAGTGGCTGGAATTAAATGAGTGCAGAGATCTCAAAGGGGTGTGTGTGGAGGAGATTACAGTGATCTGGATGATCACTACCATGGAGGAAAAGAAGAATGAGAAATTTAAACTTTTTTGTGCCTTTTAAAAGGAAGCATTTGCAGATCAGTGGGACAGGGGCTGGTGTGAGTTAGCACATAGGTAGCAGAACATAGAACATAGAACAGTACAGCACAGAACAGGCCCTTCGGCCCTCAATGTTGTGCTGAGCCATGATCACCCTACTCAAACCCACGTATCCACCCTATACCCGTAACCACCCCCTTAACCTTACTTTTTAGGACACTACGGGCAATTTAGCAAAGCCAATCCACCTAACCCGCACATCTTTGGACTGTGGGAGGAAACCGGAGCACCCGGAGGAAACCCACGCACACACGGGGAGGACGTGCAGACTCCGCACAGACAGTGACCCAGCCGGGAATCGAACCTGGGACCCTGGAGCTCCAGAGTTTGGGATGGGATGGAGGGGGTTGTTTAATGTTGGAGTCCGGCTGCGAGTGCATTGGAATAATTTGGTTGAGACGTAACAGAAGAATGGATGATGGTTTCTGCAGCAGATGAACAGAGACTAAGGTGCAGAAGAGCTATGTTCCTGAGGTGGAAATCGGCAATCTTGGTGATGATGTGGATATGTGGTTTAAGAGCTCATCTAGGGGTGAAACATTTGACAGGAATGGAATTGGTAACAAGGGAGTGGAGTTTGTAGAGGGGATGAAAGGGAATGGGTTCAGTCTTCTCAATATTTAAATGGAGGAAAGTTCTGCCCATCCAGCACTGGATGTCGGACAAGATCAGACTGTGTGTGGCTTGGAAAGGAACTTGCTGGTGGTGATGTTCACATACATCTGCTGTCCTGCTCCATCCAGGTGGTGGAGGTTAAGTGTTTTGGAGATTCTGTCAAATTGTGATTCAGTTGTTGGTTCATTGCTTCCTGTTACCCTCACTCCGTTCTCTCTCCCTTTCTGCACCTGCGAGTTCACACTGGGGAAAGGCCTTTCACCTGCCCCGATGGTGGGAAGGGATACACTCATTCATCCCAACTGCTGACACATCAGCAGATTCACAATGATGAGCGACCTTTTAAATGCGGGAAGTGCTTTAAAAGTTCTCGGGATCAGGTGTCCCATCAAAGAGTTCACACTGACGAGAAACCATTCAGCTGCTCCGACTGTGGGACTGGGTTCAGACGATCGTCTCCACTCACTCTACACCAGCGGATTCACACTGGGGAGAGGCCATTCACCTGCTCCCAGTGTGGAAAGGGATTCATTCACTCAGGCAACCTGCTGAGACACCAGTGGATTCACACTGGGGAAAGGCCTTTCTGCCGGGAATGGTTCAAGCTGGCAGTTGGTACTCAGATTCCCAGTACAGACACCCTTCACTTTAAAAATTACATTTCATTCAGACATAAGAGAAACCATCACCGGTTCCCCCACTGTCCGCCCCTTCCCCCCCCCCCCCCCCCCCCCCCCCCCCCCCTCACCCCCACCACCACCACCACACACACACACACAAATACCCCGCAGGCCCAGAGGGACAGTGAGAGTCCAAAACATTGTTGTACAGTCTGATTGATATTCATATGAGTCTTTTTCTGTCCCATAGAATCCCTTCAGTGCAGAACGAGGCCATTTGGCCCATCAATGCTGCATCAACTCTCCAATACAGCACCCCACTCCTCAACCCTATACCCTGAGGCCCACCTAACCTTTGGACACTCAGAGGAAATCTTTTTAAATGGCCAATCCACCTCACCTGCGCTAACCACAGTCTTTGGACTGTGGGAGGAAACCGGGGCACCCGGAAGGAACCCACGCAGACACGGGGAGGAAGTGCAAACTCTACACAGTCACCCAAGGCCGGAATCAAAACCCCTCCCTCTGATCTCCAGTTAGCCCTGTTTGAATGAAAAGAGCCCCAGTTTCTCTCATCCCTCCATGTAACTAAAGCCTCTCTTCCCCGGGATCATCTCAGTGAATCTCTTCCACACCCTCTCCATGACCTTGACATCCTTCCTGGTGTAAGATCCTCAAAACCTGATCTAATATTCCAACTGCAGCCTAATCAATGATTTGTCCAGGTTTACATAAGAACATAAGAACTAGGAGCAGGAGTAGGCCATCTGGCCCCTCAAGCCTGCTCCGCCATTCAATTAGATCATGGCTGATCTTTTGTGGACTCAGCTCCACTTTCCGGCCCGAACACCATAACCCTTAATCCCTTTATTCTTCAAAAAAACTATCTATCTTTACCTTAAAAACATGTAATGAAGGAGCCTCAACTGCTTCACTGGGCAAGGAATTCCATAGATTCACAATCCTTTGGGTGAAGAAGTTCCTCCTAAACTCAGTCCTAAATCTACTTCCCCTTATTTTGAGGCTATGCCCCCTAGTTCTGCTGTCACCCGCCAGTGGAAACAACCTGCCCGCATCTATCCTATCTATTCCCTTCATAAGATAGATGACATGACGATGTTTACATGACATCTGTCATTTTGTACTCCACACTTAGAATTATAAAACCTTGGATCCCATGTGTTTTTGAAACACTTTATCAACTTGTCCTCCCACGTTTAAATATTTGTGTATCTGAACTACTTTTTGGGTTTGGGAGATATTAACATAACATGGCTGAAATTCATTGACATCCAATGTCTGGTATAATGTGTATAAGGTATAATGGGGGCCTCATGGTAGCATGGTGGTTAGCATCAATGCTTCACAGCTCCAGGGTCCCAGGTTCGATTCCCGGCTGGGTCACTGTCTGTGTGGAGTCTGCACGTCCTCCCCGTGTGTGCGTGGGTTTCCTCCGGGTGCTCCGGTTTCCTCCCACAGTCCAAAGATGTGCGGGTTAGGTGGATTGGCCATGCTAAATTGCCCGTAGTGTAAGGTTAATGGGGGGATTGTTGGGTTACGGGTATACGGGTTACGTGAGTTTGAGTGGGGTGATCATTGCTCGGCACAACATCGAGGGCCGAAGGGCCTGTTCTGTGCTGTACTGTTCTATGTTCTATGTGTGTTATGGGGGAGAGAAGTTTAGTCTGAGTTAGAAACTCAAGCAGGAGCTTCACTGCAGACAGGTCACCGTGGAAACGCTGATAAGACATTCCATTCCACAGAATCGACTCATTGGATCGGGGAGAGGACAGAGTTTGTCTGTTATTAACCTCAACATAAACTTAAACCAGAGTGAATAATGGAACAGATTAAATTCTAACCTGTGATGTTTTCGCTACAGTAGTGGAATTATCAGAAATAATAGAATTAACAGGCAGGGTAGTTTAGGGTAAATGAGGAAATTACTGCAGAAACTTAACTGCTGGGAACCAAGAATGTGCCCTTGTAAATCACAGATTAGAGAAATTCCTGCTGTCTTTTCCTCACTTCCTGCATGAACTGTGTTCCGTACTGGCCACCAAACCTCAGGAAAGATACATTGCACTCGGTAACAGTCCAGTACAGATTGACCATGATGAAGTGAGGCTGATGAACTGAGTGAGTCCCTTCCCACACACGGAGAACATTAACGGTCGCTCCTCAGTGTGAACAGGTCGATGAATCTCCAGGTCTGATTAAATCTATTCCACAATCCCCAGATTTCCAAGGTTTCTTCCAGCGTGACTACATATCGTTCGAAAGGTCAGACCATCGGCTAAAACGTCATCCACATCCGAACATGGGAGCTGTTTCTCCCACATTAAACAGGGTCTTTGAACAACGAACAATACAGCACAGGAACAGGCCTTTGGCCCTCCAACCCTGTACCGGTCATGATACCAACATTTGCCAAAACCCTCAGCACTTCCTTGTGCCGTATCCCTCTATACCCATCCTATCCATGTGTTTGTCAAGATGCCTTTTGAACGCCATTAACGTATCTGCTTCCACAACCTCCCCTGGCAATGCATTCCAGGCACTCACCACCCTCTGCATAAAAAAAACCTGCCTCGCACATCTCCTCTAAACTTTGCCCCAGGGACCTTAAATCTATGCCCCCGGGTGACTGACCCCCCCACCCTAGGAAAGAGTGCCTGCCCATCCACTCTATCCATGCCCCTCATAATCTTGTCGACCTCTATCAGGTCATCCCTCAACCTCTGTCTTTCTCATGAAAACAATCCGAGTCTATTCAACCTCTCCACATACCTAACACAATCCAGACTAGGCAACATCCTGGTAAACCTCCTCTGCACCCTCTCCAAATCCTCCACATCCTTCTGGTACTGTGGCGACCAGAATTGTGCTCAATATTCTAAGTGTGGCCTTAACAAGGTTCTACACAACTATTGCCTTACTTGGCAGTTTTTATACTTGCTGCCCCGTCCAATGAAGGGAAGCATTCCATCTGCTTTCTTGACTATCTTGTTCATTTGTGATGCCAACTTGAAAGATTTGTGCACATGCACACACAGATCTCTCTGACTTTCTATATTCCTGGGAGTTTTGCCATTAACGGTATATTTCCCCTCATAATATAATAATATTCCCCTTAACCAGTAATGCTGCTCCCCACCCCTTTTACATCCCTCTAATCTCTCCTGAAGCATCTATATCCCTCCAACGTTCAGCTGCCAATCCTACCTTTCCTTTAAACATGTTTCTGTGATAGCCACAACATCGTAATTCCAAGTACTAATAAGTGCTCTAAGTTCATCTGCCTCCCCGCTATACTGCTGGTGTTGAAACAAATACACTTCAAACCGCTATGTTTGAGCAGACAGGGTGATGTTGTTCTCTTATTTTTGTTCTCCAATTCCCCTTCAGTTATTACACCTTCTACGCTGGAGCTCTGGTTCCCATCCCCTGCCATACTAGTTTAAATCCTCCCGAGTGACTCTAGCAAACCTCCCAGCCAGGATATTGGTGGAACACATCCTTCTTGTACAGGTCACACCTGCCTAGGGAAGCGATCCCAGTGGCTGTTCACCCTCCCCTTCAGGATGTTCTGTGTTTGTTCAGAGACATCCTGAACCTTGGCACAAGGGAGGTAACATACCATCCTGGAGTCTCTTTCCTGTCCACAGAAGCGCCTATCTGTGCCACTTCTGAAAGAGTCCCCTATAACTATTGCTCTCCTGCACTTTGCCCTCCCCTGCTAAACAACAGAGCCAGTTGTGGTGCCACTGTTCAGGCTGCTGTTGTTTTCCCCACTGGGCTAACCCCCCCCCCCCCCCCCCCCCAACAGTATCCTAAATGGTATACCTGTTAGAGAGGGGGACAGCCATAGGGGGTTCCTGCACTGATTGCCTGCCTTTTCTAGCGGTCACCCATCTGTCTGATCCAGTGAACAAACTATGGAAATAACTTTAACCAGTTACACAGCTTGGAAAAAACATCACAGCAGGGAGACACCATGCACGTGTTCTGTGTGTGAACGAGGCTTCATCTGATCATCCAACCTGGAGAGACACAAGGACACCGGCACCATGGAGAAAGTGTGGAAATGTGAGGACTGTGTGAAATGGTTCATCTCAGCTGGAAAATCATCGATGCAGTCACGTGGAGGCGAAGCCAATCATCTGTTCTGTGTGTGGGAAGGGATTCAGTATGTCAGCCAGCCTCATGTCACACCAGCAAATTCACACTGAGGAGAGGCCATTCAGCTGCACTCACTGTGAAAAGAGGTTCAGGCGATCATCTAACCTCAATGTACACCAGCATGTTCAGACTGGGGAAAGACCGTTCACTTGCTCCGTGTGTGGGAAGGGATTAATTCATTCATCCAGCCTTCTGATACACAAGCAAATAGACACCGAGGAGAATCCACTGACTTGTACTCAGTGTGGGAAGAATTTCAGGCAGTCATCCATTCTCATTGCACACCAACGTAATCATACTGAGGAAAGACCGTTCATCTGCTCTGTATGTGGGAAGAGATACTCTCAGTCACTTAACCTCTTGACACATCAACAGCTTCATGAGTGACTGACGAGACTGGATTCTGCTGTTATTGCTGCTGTTAATCACATACAAGATTGATAGTCTTACAATATTTGGTTATTTCTGCTGATGTCAACAACCCCTATAACTGGCTGCAGTTTAATATTCTGGATTCGTCCCTGATTTTTGGGCTGCAGTGTCTCTTTTAAAAACATCTTTCCTCTTATTCAAGATCTTTCCCAGGAACACACTTGCAATAGCGTATGAACGTCTACTTTAATCTTAAAAAGTTTTTGGTGCAACATCTATAATTCAGTTTCTGAAACATTCTACTGATCACCAAGTGGAAAGTTCTGATTAATCCTTGCTGACAATTCTTTCTGACTTACACATTCTTCACTGTGACACCACCATTATGAAATTTAATTATCAACATGAAATGAAACTGTAAAGTATTTCACAGGCTCATGAATAAAAACTTAATCAATCTACATTGTTACTGATGAAGTTTGGAAGTCACTGAGTTGAATCATTTCTGACACAGCAGCAGCAAAATTTGGTAAAGGTGGAACCCACAACAAAGACTTGTTTGAGACCCACTCAGCAGAGATGACATCTGTCGTTGAAGCAAAAACCAAAGCCGACCCGATGTCCAACATAAACCCAAGAGCTAGAACAGTGCATCACTTGGGACTTGAACATTGCCAAGACCATTGTGTAAAAGATGGAGATGCTGTGCAAATAAACACTGGAGCAGCCTGCATTAAGGAATCTGAAACCAAAGATAGTTTCATATTTATTTTGGTTTCAGATTCCAGCATCCACAGTAATTTGCTTTTGACAAGAAGTCTGAACTGCCTTTGATTATGGATTTAATTTTTTTTTTTAGAGTACCCAATACATTTATCCAATTAAGGGGCAATTTAGCTAAGCCAATCAGCTACCCTGCACATTTTTGGGTTGTGGGAGCGAAACCCAGACAAACGGGGAGAATGTGCAAACTCTCACGGACAGGAACCGGAGCTGGGATCTAACTGGAGCCGAGATCGAACCAGGGACCTCAGCGCCGTGAGGCAGCAGTGATAACCACTGCACCACCGTGCCACCCTGATTATGGAATATGGTGAAGTTCTCACCACCAGATGTGAAGATGTCCTGCTGGGTTGAACACGACTGTGAGCTGTACCCCCGTGAGACGGACACCTCGCGGTCTCTGTTTGACTCTCCTGCAACTTCCTATCATGATTGAGTTGGACAAGGAATCCTCATCACTTGAACTGGAAAGGCTATTGATTGTTGAGAAATCAGAACCAACCCGGCAAGGATGGAATTCCAGCTGAACCGCTCAAACGCAGAAAGTTACATTGACTGTCACACCCTCATGACCTGCTCCTCCTCTGTTGTTCGGTTGTCAGTTGTTCCTCGTTTCGAGGATGAGAATGGCACAGACTGGATTGCTCCAGAGAGCTAGCATGGACTCAATGGGCCGAATGCCATTCTCTGTGCCATCATGTCTCTGACTCGTTTGTGTAATCTAGTTTTGTAATTTAATCCTCAGGTCAATCTGTGCTACACCCTCCGAGGCCATTCTATCCTTCCTCAGGTTTGTTGCCCAGAACTGAACACAGTTCTCCAGGTTTGGTCTAACCAGGGTTTGTGAATCTCGGGGCTTTTCCAGTCACACTGAGACCTGAAATCTTCCCTCACAGACAGAACAGACAAACCTTTTACCTTCCACACCCAGATGCTGCTGAAATTCAGTTTCTAATGAATCGAGTGACTCTGTCAGATCGCGATGTGACATTTGGTTAGCGTTTCCCGTCTGTTAAACCTCCACTTCCAGTATCCTGTAAATTTACAGAAACCTCACTGTCAGTTTAGGATAGAAATTCACAACATTCTCTCCTCACCAACTTTGATTAAATGTATTCCTGGAGGTTTGATCACATAACCTGCCCCCATCCTCCAGCCATTAATCGGTCAACACATCCATCCTTGTGACACACTGCCTTCCTCGGCCAATTGGGAAGCAAAGTGACTTATTACCTTACAGGACAGTTACTGTCCTAACGATTTTCCAGACACCAAGGTATGAATCTCACCAACACAGGGAGCGGAGTTGGTGTGAACTCGGGCAGGAGGAGCTTCGGAACGGTAAATATAAATAACGTACCTCGGGGATTCAGGGCCTAGACAGCAGGGAGAGGAGTTGGCACAAATCCAGGGAGGAGGAGCTTCGGAACAGTAAATATAAATAACTTACCTCAGAGCAAAGCTGATTGGCTGGTTGGGAATCTGTTCTAAATTTGAGAAACTGGAGTAATTAACTAAGTAGGGAGTAACTCGGAGATCAGTAACCAGGAAATTGCTGTTAGTATCTATAATCAACGATTTGGATGAGAATGTACAAGGCATAGAACATTACAGCGCAGTACAGGCCCTTCGGCCCTCGATGTCCTTAATCAGTAAGTCCTCTGTCCTTCATCAGTAAGTTTGCAGATAACACTAAAATAGGTGGTATTGTAGACAGTGAGGAAGGTTATCAAAAATTGCAGCAGGATCTTGATCAGCTGGGGAAGTGGGCCGAGAAATGGCAAATGGTGATCAATACAGATAAGTGTGAGGTGTTGCATTTCAGAAACTCAAATCAAGGTCCGACTTTCACAGTGAATGGTAGGGCCTTAGGGTGTATCATGGAACAGAGGGATCTTGGAGTTCATGTGCACGGTTCTTTAAAGGTGGAGTCACAGGTAGATAGGGCAGCAAGGTAGCATAGTGGTTAGCACAGTTGCTTCACAGCTTCAGGGTCCCAGGTTCGATTCCCCGCTGGGTCACTGTCTGTGCGGAGTCTGCATGTTCTCCCCGGGTCTGCGTGTGTTCTCTGGTTTCCTCCCACAGTCTAAAGATGTGCGGGATAGGTGGACAGGCCATGCTAAATTGCCCTTAGTGTCCAAAAAAAAGGTTAAGTGGGGTGTACTGGGTTACAGGGATAGGGTAGATAAGTGGGCTTGCGTAGGATGCTCTTTCTATGGGCTATCCAGCTCTGGCAGACTCGATGGGCTGAATAGCCTCCTTCTGCACTGCAAATTCTCTGAAGAAGGCTTTTGGCATGCTGGCCTTCATCAGTCAGGGCATTGAGTATACAAGTTGGGAAGTTATGTTGCAGTTGTACAGAACGTTGGTGAGGTCGCACCTGGAGTATCGTGTTCAGTTTTGGCTGCGTTGCTATCGGAAATATGTTATTAAACTGGAGAGAGTGCTGAAGAGATTTACAAGGATGTTGCCAGGACTCAAGAGACCGAGTGAAAGGGAGAGATTCGACAGACCAGGGCCTTTGTCTTTGGAGCGTAGGGGACTGAGGGGTGATCTTATAGAGGTGTATATGATCATGAGAGGCATGGACAGGGTGAATGCACTCAGTCTTTTTCTCAGGGTTAGGGAGTCGGGAACTAAAGGGCACAGGTTTAGGTTAAGACGGAAAAGAATTAATGGGAATCTGAGGAGCAATGGTTTTACACAGAGGATAGTACGGAATGAGCTGCCGGAGGAAGGAGTTGAGGCAGGGACATTGACAACACTGAAAAGGCATTTGGACAGATACATGGATAGGAAAGGTTCAGAGGGATCTGGGCCAAATACAGGCCAATGGGATTGGCTTAGATGAGCTTTTTGGTTGGCATGGACCAGTTTGGGCCGAAGGGCCTGTCTCCATTCTGTAGATTCTATGAACCTCAAGTCTCTTTGGACACCCACTGTACTGAACCTCTTTCCATTTAGAAAGTACCCAGTTCGATCCTTTTTCGGTTCAAAACAGATAACCTCTCACTTGGTAATAATGCCACAATCTTGCCAATTCACCTTGTCTGTCAGTCAATATCTTCTTGCAATTTAATGCAATCATCTATGCTGTCTATGATGCCACCAAACTTTGTATCATCAGCAACTCAGAGGGGCTGGTTTAGCACACTGGGCTAAATCGCTGGCTTTTAAAGCAGACCGAGGCAGGCCAGCAGCACGGTTCAATTCCCGTACCAGCCTCCCTAAACAGGTGGATTGGATTTGTTTATTGTCACGTGTACCGAGGTACAGTGAAAAGTATTTTTCTGCAAGCAGCTCAACAGATCATTCAGTACATGGGAAGAAAAGGGAATTGAACAGAATTCAAGAAAATACATGAGAATACATAATAGGGCAACACAATATATACAATGTACTCCATAAGCATTGGCATCGGATGAAGCAGACATGGGTGTAGTGTTAATGAGGACAGTCCATAAAAGGGTCATTTAGGAGTCTGGTGACAGTGGGGAAGAAGCTGTTTTTGAGTCTGTTCGTCCGTGTTCTCAGACTTCTGAATCTCCTGCCCGATGGAAGAAGTTGGAAAAGTGAGTAAGCCGGGTGGGAGGGATCCTTGATTATGCTGCCTGCTTTCCCCCGGCAGCGGGAGGTGTAGATGGAATCAATGGATGGGAGGCAGGTTCGTGTGATGGACTGGGCGGTATTCACGACTCTCTGAAGTTCCTTGCGGTCCTGGGCCGAGCAGTTGCCATACCAGGCTGTGATGCAGCCCGATAGGATGCTCTCTATAGTGCATCTGTAAAAGTTGGTAAGGGTTAATGTGGACATGCCGAATTTCCTTAGTTTCCTGAGGAAGTAAAGGCACTGTTGTGCTTTCTTGGTGATAGCGTCGACATGAGTGGACCAGGATAGATTTTTGGTGATGTGCACCCCTAGGAATTTGAAACTGCTCACCATCTCTACCTCGGCTCCGTTGATGCTGACAGGGGTGTGTACAGTACTATGCTTCCTGAAGTCGATGACCAGCTCTTTAGTTTTGCTGGCATTAAGGGAGAGATTGTTGTCATTGCACCACTCCACTAGGTTCTCTATCTCCCTCCTGTATTCGGACTCGTCGTTATTCGAGATCCGGCCCACTATGGTCGTATCGTCAGCAAACTTGTAGATGGAGTTGGAACCAAGTTTTGCCATGCAGTCGTGTGTGTACAGGGAGTAGAGTAGGGGGCTAAGTACGCAGCCTTGCGGGGCACCGGTGTTGAGGACTATTGTGGAGGAGGTGTTGGTGTTCATTCTTACTGACTGTGGTCTGTTGGTCAGAAAGTCAAGGATCCAGTTGCAGAGTGGAGAGCCAAGTCCTAGGTTTTGGAGCTTTGATATGAGCTTGGCTGGGATTATGGTGTTGAAGGCGGAGCTGTAGTCAATAAATAGGAGTCTGATGTAGGAGTCCTTGTTTTCGAGATGCTCTAGGGATGAGTGTAGGGCCAGGGAAATGGCGTCTGATGTAGACCGGTTGCGACGGTCTGCGAATTGAAGTGGGCAAGGCGTTCCGGGAGTATGGAGGTGATGAGCTTCATGATCAGCCTCTCGAAGCACTTCATTACAACTGACGTCAGGGCCACCGGGCGGTAGTCATTGAGGCACGTTGCCTGGTTCTTCTTTGGTACCGGTATGATGGTGGTCTTCTTGAAGCAGGTGGGGACCTCGGAGTGGAGTAGGGATAGGTTAAAGATGTCTGTGAAAACCTCTGCCAGCTGGTATGCGCAGGCTCTGAGTGCACGACCAGGGATCCCGTCCGGGCCCATCGCCTTCCGTGGGTTCACTTTCAGGAAGGCCGATCTGACTTCGGAAACTGTGATGGTGGGTACGGGTGAATTATGGGTTGCTGGGGCACTCGATAGCGGGTTGTTGGTTACCTGCTCAAACCGAGCATAGAATGCATTAAGTTCATCGGGGAGGGGTGCACTGCTGCCAGAGATACTGCTCGGCTTCGCTTTGTAGCCCGTTATGTTGCTTAGTCCTTGCCATAACCGCCGAGAGTCTGTCTGTGACTCTAGCTTAGTTTGATATTCTCTCTTGGCATCTCGGATGGCTTTGCGGAGGTCGTACCTGGATTTCTTGTATAGGACAGCGTCGTCTGCCTTGAACGCCTCAGATCTGTCCTTCAGTAGGGAGTCAATCTCGCGGTTGAGCCATGGTTTCCGGTTGGGGAACGTACGTACTGCTTTCTTTGGCACGCAGTCGTCCACACATTTGGTGATGAAGTCTGTGACGGTGGTGACATACTCATTTAAGTTAGTCGCTGAGTTCTTAAATATGGACCAGTCCACTGTCTCCAAGCAGTCACGTAAGAGCTCTTCTGTCTCCTCAGACCAGCACTGCACAACCTTCTTAGCTGGATTCTCCCGCTTGAGTTTCTGCTTGTAAGCCGGGAGAAGGAGCACAGTCTTATGGTCTGATTTCCCAAAGTGCGGTCGGGGGATGGAACGGTAGGCGCCCTTGATTTTTGAGTAGCAGTGGTCAAGAGTGTTGTCGCCCCGGGTGGTACAGGAGATGTGCTGGTGGAATTTTGGCAGTACACTCTTGAGCCGGAATGTGGGGCTTTTCACAGTAACTTCATTTACTTGTGACATTAAGCGATTTTCATTTCATTCACAGTGCAGAAGAGGCCCTTTAGTCCTTCGAGTTAGCACCAACACATGATAAACCGGACCCACTACCTAATCCCATTTACCAGCACTTGGCTCACAGCCTTCGATGTTATGACGTGCCAGTCTTCATCCAGGTACTTTTTTAGAGGATGTGAGGCAACCCGTTTCTATCACCCTCCGAAGGCAGTACATTCCAGACCGTCACCACCCTCTGGATAGAAATATTTTCCCTCACTACCTGTGTCAATAAATCTAATCCCCACTCTCTGCTGGTTAGCCAATCCTCTATCCAAGCTAATATATCATCTCTCAAACCTGTGGGATTTTATGTTGATTATTACCTTTTGTGTGACACCTTATCAAATGTATTCTGGGAGTCCAAATACATCTACAGGACCCCATTATCCACTTGGCTTGTTACATCTTCCAAGAACTGCAAGAAATGAATCAAACACAATTTACCCTTCGCAAAACCACGCAGACTCTGATGGATTGCAGTTTGACTTTCCAAATGTCCAGATACTGCTTCCTCAAAAATGGATTCCAACAGTTTCCCAACAACAGACTTTAAACTAACTAATTTCCTACTTTCTGCCTTTTTGACCTAATACAGTGACAGTGAAGATTTTCTCAGTGACCCTCAGTCACCATCATTGGGATTAACTTTAAATTCCAGACGTTTTAAATTAATGGATTGGAGCTCATGTCCCCAGAACATTTTCCTGTCTCTCTGGGTGACTAATGCAGTGACAATGTCACTGGGTCAGTGTCTACCCCCTGGTCTCTATGAGGTTGTTTGTGGAGAGAAGCCGGAAGTGACGGTCAGTGAGAGTGGAGAATGTTCATTGTTCGGCTCTGGGGCCGCACTGGGGATTTGTAAACCCCGCCTCCCAACACCGACCCCTCACATGACGCCTCACAAAACCCGGGCAATGATTGACGGCATCGCGCGACCAATAGTGGGTTCGGGCGGACATGTCGGGAGTGACTGGTCCTCCAACCAATCGGAATGAATCAGGGGCGGGACTGGGCCGAGTGAGGCATGCGCACTGTGATTAATGGCGACGCGGAAAAGGTTCTTTCTTGGATCTGTAATCAGTGACGGTGGGAATGGCGGGTCGGAGGGAGAGCTGGATCATGCGGGTTGATAGGCACGCTTCGTAAACATGTTATGTAAACCGAACACCTGACAAAATAAACCACCGGTACCTGGGGATCTGAGCGGAGGTTGCGCTTTGTTCCAGAAGAGACTATGCGGCCGCCATCTTTATTTGGTGCTCGCAACGCTACGCATGCGCCCTCGGCATCATTATTAGGATCAGTCGCGGTAGTGCGCACGCGCACCCACCATCTTTATTGGGGCACGAGCAGCAGAGCGCAGGCTCAGTCGCCATCATTGTTGGGGGCAACATTTTTTAAATGTGTCTTCCTGACAGACTGTTTCACTCTGACTTACAAATTCTTATTTATGGGGCAGAATATATGTCGAGGGCAGTGACCATAATTCGAATTTATATTATGACTTGAACTGAATACAACTTTTAAGACTTTTAGAGAAACGTCACAAAATAACAATTGACACTGAGCCACATGAGGAGATATTAGGTTTTAAGGAGAATCTTAATGGAGGAAATTGAGTCAGAGTCAGAGAGTTTTAAGGAGGAAATTCCAGAAATTGAGGCCTTGGCAACTCAGTAATGGTGGAGAGATTAAAATCAGGAATTCTCAAGTGGCTGGAATTAAATGAGTGCAGAGATCTCAAAGGGGTGTGTGTGGAGGAGATTACAGTGATCAGGATCATCACTACCATGGAGGAAAAGAAGAATGAGAAATTAAAACTTTTTTGTGCCTTTTAAAAGGAAGCATTTGCAGATCAGTGGGACAGGGGCAGGTGTGAGGGAATGGGTTCAGTCTTCTCAATATTTAAATGGAGGAAAGTTCTGCTCATCCAGCACTGGATGTCGGACAAGATCAGACTGTGTGTGGCTTGGAAAGGAACTTGCAGGTGGTGATGTTCACATACACGATGATTTAGGGGCTGGTTTAGCTCACTTGGCTAAATCGCTGGCTTTTAAAGCAGACCAAGCAGGCCAGCAGCACGGTTCGATTCCCGTACCAGCCTCCCCGGACAGGCGCCGGAATGTGGCGACTAGGGGCTTTTCACAGTAGCTTCATTGAAGCCTACTCGTGACAATAAGCGATTTTCATTTCATTTCATTTCATCTGCTGTCCTGCTCCATCCAGGTGGTGGAGGTTAAGTGTTTTGGAGATTCTGTCAAATTGTGATTCAGTTGTTGGTTCATTGCTTCCTGTTACCCTCACTCCGTTCTCTCTCCCTTTCTGCACCAGCGAGTTCACACTGGGGAAAGGCCTTTCACCTGCCCCGATGGTGGGAAGGGATACACTCATTCATCCCAACTGCTGACACATCAGCAGATTCACAATGATGAGCGACCTTTTAAATGCGGGAAGTGCTTTAAAAGTTCTCGGGATCAGGTGTCCCATCAAAGAGTTCACACTGACGAGAAACCATTCAGCTGCTCCAACTGTGGGACTGGGTTCAGACGATCGTCTCCACTCACTCTACACCAGCAGATTCACACTGGGGAGAGGCCATTCACCTGCTCCCAGTATGGAAAGGGATTCATTCACTCAGGCAACCTGCTGAGACACCAGTGGATTCACACTGGGGAAAGGCCTTTCACCTGCCGAGAATGGTTCAAGCTGGCAGTTGGTACTCAGATTCCCCAGTACAGACACCCTTCAGTTTAAAAATTACATTTCATTCAGACATAAGAGAAACCATCACCGGTTCCCCCACTGTCCCCCCCCCCCCTCACCCCACACACACACACAAATACCCCGCAGGCTCAGAGGGACAGTGAGAGTCCAAAACATTGTTGTACAGTCTGATTGATATTTCATATGAGCCTTTTTCTGTTCCATAGAATCCCTTCAGTGCAGAACGAGGCCATTCGGCCCATCAAGTCTGCATGGACTCTCCAATACGGCACCCCACTCAGGACCACTCCTCCACCCTATCCCCTGAGGTCCACCTAACCTTTGGACACTCAAGAGGAAATATTTTTAAATGGCCAATCCACCTCACCTGCGCTAACCATAGTCTTTGGGCTGTGGGAGGGAACTGGAGCACCCGGAAGGAACCCACGCAGACATGGGGAGGAAGTGCAAACTCTACACAGTCACCCAAGGTTGGAATCAAACCCCCCTCCCTCTGATCTCCAGTTAGCCCCTGTTTGAATGAAAAGAGCCCCAGTTTCTCTCATCCCTCCATGTAACTAAAGCCTCTCTTCCCTGGGATCATCTCAGTGAATCTCTTCCACACCCTCTCCATGGCCTTGACATCCTTCCTGGTGTAAGATCCCCAAAACCTGATCTAATATTCCAACTGCAGCCTAACCAATGATTTGTCCAGGTTTACATGACATCTGTCATTTTGTACTCCACACTTAGAATTATAAAAGCTTGGATCCCATGTGTTTTTGAAACACTTCATCAACTTGTCCTCCCACGTTTAAATATTTGTGTATCTGAACTACTTTTTGGGTTTGGGAGATATTAACATAACATGGCTGAAATTCATTGACATCCAATGTCTGACATAATGTGTGTTATGGGGGAGAGAAGTTTAGTCTGAGTTAGAAACTCAAGCAGGAGCTTCACTGCAGACAGGTCACCGTGGAAACGCTGATAAGACATTCCATTCCACAGAATCGACTCATTGGAAACTTATTGGATCGGGGAGAGGACAGAGTTTGTCTGTTATTAACCTCAACATAAACTTAAACCAGAGTGAATAATAGAACAGATTAAATTCTAATGTGTGATGTTTTCGCTACAGTAGTGGAATTATCAGAAATAATAGAATTAACAGGCAGGGTAGTTCAGGGAAAATGAGGAAATTACTGCAGAAACTTAACTGCTAGGAACCAAGAATGTGCCCTTGTAAATCACAGATTAGATAAATTCCTGCTGTCTTTTCCTCACTTGTTGCATGAACTGTGTTCCGTACTGGCCACCAAACCTCAGGAAAGATACATTGCACTTGGAAACAGTCCTGTACAGATTGACCATGATGAAGTGAGGCTGATGAACTGAGTGAGTCCCTTCCCACACACGGAGAACATTAACGGTTGCTCCTCAGTGTGAACAGGTCGATGAATCTCCAGGTCTGATTAAATCTATTCCACAATCCCCAGATTTCCAAGGTTTCTTCCAGCGTGACTACATATCGTTCGAAAGGTCAGACCATCGGCTAAAACGTCATCCACATTCTGAACATGGGAGCTGTTTCTCCCACATTAAACAGGGTCTTTGAACAACGAACAATACAGCACAGGAACAGGCCCTTTGGCCCTCCAACCCTGTACCGGTCATGATACCAACATTTGCCAAAACCCTCAGCACTTCCTTGTGCCGTATCCCTCTATACCCATCCTATCCATGTGTTTGTCAAGATGCCTTTTGAACGCCGTTAACGTATCTGCTTCCACAACCTCCCCTGGCAATGCATTCCAGGCACTCACCACCCTCTGCATAAAAAAAACCTGCCTCGCACATCTCCTCTAAACTTTGCCCCAGGGACCTTAAATCTATGCCCCCGGGTGACTGACCCCCCCACCCTAGGAAAGAGTGCCTGCCCATCCACTCTATCCATGCCCCTCATAATCTTGTCGACCTCTATCAGGTCATCCCTCAACCTCTGTCTTTCTCATGAAAACAATCCGAGTCTATTCAGCCTCTCCACATACCTAACACAATCCAGACTAGGCAACATCCTGGTAAACCTCCTCTGCACCCTCTCCAAATCCTCCACATCCTTCTGGTACTGTGGCGACCAGAATTGTGCTCAATATTCCAAGTGTGGCCTTAACAAGGTTCTACAAAACTATTGCCTTACTTGGCAGTTTTTATACTTGCTGCCCCGTCCAATGAAGGGAAGCATTCCATCTGCTTTCTTGACTATCTTGTTCATTTGTGATGCCAACTTGAAAGATTTGTGCACATGCACACACAGATCTCTCTGACTTTCTATATTCCTGGGAGTTTTGCCATTAACGGTATATTTCCCCTCATAATATAATAATATTCCCCTTAACCAGTAATGCTGCTCCCCCTCCCCTTTTACATCCCCTCTATCTCTCCTGAAGCATCTATATCCTCCAACGTTCAGCTGCCAATCCTACCTTTCCTTTAAACATGTTTCTGTGATAGCCACAACATCGTAATTCCAAGTACTAATAAGTGCTCTAAGTTCATCTGCCTCCCCGCTATACTGCTGGTGTTGAAACAAATACACTTCAAACCGCTATGTTTGAGCAGACAGGGTGATGTTGTTCTCTTATTTTTGTTCTCCAATTCCCCTTCAGTTATTACACCTTCTACGCTGGAGCTCTGGTTCCCATCCCCTGCCATACTAGTTTAAATCCTCCCGAGTGACTCTAGCAAACCTCCCAGCCAGGATATTGGTGGAACACATCCTTCTTGTACAGGTCACACCTGCCTAGGAAGCGATCCCAGTGGCTGTTCACCCTCCCCCTTCAGGATGTTCTGTGTTTGTTCAGAGACATCCTGGACCTTGGCACAAGGGAGGTAACATACCATCCTGGAGTCTCTTTCCTGTCCACAGAAGCACCTATCTGTGCCACTTCTGAAAGAGTCCCCTATAACTATTGCTCTCCTGCACTTTGCCCTCCCCTGCTAAACAACAGAGCCAGTTGTGGTGCCACTGTTCAGGCTGCTGTTGTTTTCCCCACTGGGCTAACCCCCCCCTCCCCCCCCCAACAGTATCATAAATGGTATACCTGTTAGAGAGGGGGACAGCCATAGGGGTTTCCTGCACTGATTGCCTGCCTTTTCTAGCGGTCACCCATCTGTCTGATCCAGTGAACAAACTATGGAAATAACTTTAACCAGTTACACAGCTTGGAAAAAACATCACAGCAGGGAGACACCATGCACGTGTTCTGTGTGTGAACGAGGCTTCATCTGATCATCCAACCTGGAGAGACACAAGGACACCGGCACCATGGAGAAAGTGTGGAAATGTGAGGACTGTGTGAAATGGTTCATCTCAGCTGGAAAATCATCGATGCAGTCACGTGGAGGCGAAGCCAATCATCTGTTCTGTGTGTGGGAAGGGATTCAGTATGTCAGCCAGCCTCATGTCACACCAGCAAATTCACACTGAGGAGAGGCCATTCAGCTGCACTCACTGTGAAAAGAGGTTCAGGCGATCATCTAACCTCAATGTACACCAGCATGTTCAGACTGGGGAAAGACCGTTCACTTGCTCCGTGTGTGGGAAGGGATTAATTCATTCATCCAGCCTTCTGATACACAAGCAAATAGACACCGAGGAGAATCCACTGACTTGTACTCAGTGTGGGAAGAATTTCAGGCAGTCATCCATTCTCATTGCACACCAACGTAATCATACTGAGGAAAGACCGTTCATCTGCTCTGTATGTGGGAAGAGATACTCTCAGTCACTTAACCTCTTGACACATCAACAGCTTCATGAGTGACTGACGAGACTGGATTCTGCTGTTATTGCTGCTGTTAATCACATACAAGATTGATAGTCTTACAATATTTGGTTATTTCTGCTGATGTCAACAACCCCTATAACTGGCTGCAGTTTAATATTCTGGATTCGTCCCTGATTTTTGGGGCTGCAGTGTCTCTTTTTAAAAACATCTTTCCTCTTTATTCAAGATCTTTCCCAGGAACACACTTGCAATAGCGTTATGAACGTCTACTTTAATCTTTAAAAGTTTTTGGTGCAACATCTATAATTCAGTTTCTGAAACATTCTACTGATCTCCAAGTGGAAAGTTCTGATTAATCCTTGCTGACAATTCTTTCTGACTTACACATTCTTCACTGTGACACCACCATTATGAAATTTAATTATCAACATGAAATGAAACTGTAAAGTATTTCACAGGCTCATGAATAAAAACTTAATCAATCTACATTGTTACTGATGAAGTTTGGAAGTCACTGAGTTGAATCATTTCTGACACAGCAGCAGCAAAATTTGGTAAAGGTGGAACCCACAACAAAGACTTGTTTGAGACCCACTCAGCAGAGATGACATCTGTCGTTGAAGCAAAAACCAAAGCCGACCCGATGTCCAACATAAACCCAAGAGCTAGAACAGTGCATCACTTGGGACTTGAACATTGCCAAGACCATTGTGTAAAAGATGGAGATGCTGTGCAAATAAACACTGGAGCAGCCTGCGTCAAGGAATCTGAAACCAAAGATAGTTTCATATTTATTTTGGTTTCAGATTCCAGCATCCACAGTAATTTGCTTTTGACAAGAAGTCTGAACTGCCTTTGATTATGGATTTAATTTTTTTTTTAGAGTACCCAATACATTTTATCCAATTAAAGGGCAATTTAGCTAAGCCAATCCAGCTACCCTGCACATTTGAAAAATGAAAATCGCTTATTGTCACGAGTAGGCTTCAAATGAAGTTACTGTGAAAAGCCCCTAGTCGCCACATTCCGGCGCCTATTCGGGGAGGCTGTTACGGGAATCGAACCGTGCTGCTGGCTTGCCTTGGTCTGCTTTCAAAGCCAGCGATTAGCCCTGTGAGCTAAACAGCCCCATTTTTGGGTTGTGGGAGCGAAACCCAGACAAACGGGGAGAATGTGCAAACTCTCACGGACAGGAACCGGAGCTGGGATCTAACTGGAGCCGAGATCGAACCAGGGACCTCAGCGCCGTGAGGCAGCAGTGATAACCACTGCACCACCGTGCCACCCTGATTATGGAGTATGGTGAAGTTCTCACCACCAGATGTGAAGATGTCCTGCTGGGTTGAACACGACTGTGAGCTGTACCCCCGTGAGACGGACACCTCGCGGTCTCTGTTTGACTCTCCTGCAACTTCCTATCATGATTGAGTTGGACAAGGAATCCTCATCACTTGAACTGGGAAAGGCTATTGATTGTTGAGAAATCAGAACCAACCCGGCAAGGATGGAATTCCAGCTGAACCGCTCAAACGCAGAAAGTTACATTGACTGTCACACCCTCATGACCTGCTCCTCCTCTGTTGTTCGGTTGTCAGTTGTTCCTCGTTTCGAGGATGACAGCTACTCAGGGTCATATGTTTTCTCTTGTGGTCTTTCTGCGATTGGAGAAGGTGTTTCTCGACCCGCAGATGTTTGGCAGAGATCCCTCTCTACCACTCTCTGCCTCTTCATTGAGGTGTTGGAATTCAAATATAATAATAATAATCTTTATTGTCACAAGTAGGCTTACATTATCACTGCCATGAAGTTACTGTGAAAATTCCTGAGTCACCACACTCCACCGCCTGTTCGTGTGAATTCAGAATGACCAATTCACCTAACAAGCAAGTCTTTCAGGGAGAATGTGCAGACGCTGCACAGATGGTAACCCAAGCGGGAATCGAACCCGGAACCCTGGCGTTGTGAGGCAACCGTGCTAACCACTGTGCTACCGTGCCACCCCAATGATGCCCCAATGATGCAGTTTGATAGGGCAGTACAGTGGCAAATGGAATTTAACCAGGAAAAGTGGTAGCTCTTGTCCAGAGTCCGTGCAGACATGATGTTCCCAGTGACTTCCATCTGTGCTGGATCATTCTAGAAAACATTGAACATTCAGTATCACGTGTAAGAGGGAAGAAGATGGAGGAATTATTGATTCCGGGATTGAACCCAGCAACTGTTTGCATCTTCTGGGGAGGAGAGAGGAAGCACCCATGGGGAAAAAGCACCTTAAGATCTGCATTTTTCCACAGGAGAGCAGCATTCAATCATTTCGAGAAATGGAGAATAGCAGAATACCCATTGACAATAATTTGCTTGATTATGTTTATCAATTGGTAACCAAGTTATTTTATTTTACTCTTGCAGTTTCAATGGTGCGACTCTTACCCAACGTTTGGGCAGCATGGTAGCATGGTGGTTAGCATCAATGCTTCACAGCTCCAGGGTCCCAGGTTCGATTCCCGGCTGGGGCACTGTCTGTGTGGAGTCTGCACGTCCTCCCCGTGTGTGCGTGGGTTTCCTCCGGGTGCTCCGGTTTCCTCCCACAGTCCAAAGATGTACGGGTTAGGTGGATTGGCCATGCTAAATTGCCCTTAGTGTCCTAAAAAATAATGTTAATGGGGGTTGTTGGGTTACTGGTATAGGGTGGATGCGTGGGCTTGGGTAGGGTGATCATTGCTCGGCACAACATTGAGGGCCGAAGGGCCTGTTCTGTGCTGTACTGTTCTAATTCTAAGTTCCCTGCGGCTGTGAAAGTGCCCTATTCACTCCACAGGAGCCCAGTGCGCAGACGCAATGCTGGGTTGTACCTGGAGCATGCGCAGTGTCACTTTGCTCGGAGGTCTGCGAATGCGGGAGCGGATGTTTGGGGCGGTGAGAGTCGGTGAGGCGGAGGGAGGAATGGAGCCGGGAGTCGGGGCGGGGAGGGAGTGAAGGCTTCATAAACACCCCCTGCTGGTCACAAGGCCGGTTTAAGACCCTGCAAATCCCGCGGTTGCAGTTCCGGAGCTTTTATCCGGTATCAGGCCCAGTTCCACGGCCGCCATCTTTGTTTAGCGGAGCGGCTAAGAGGCCATCTTGATGACGTAACAGAGGCGGTGCTTCAGCATCCCTGTGACCAGGAGAGAAAATCATTGTCTGGATGATTGACAGGCCCCTCCAGAGGGGAACGGTGCTGTTGCCATGTATGGCAATCCGAAGAACAGAAGAATAATAACATCAGAATTAGCAGCAGGGAACGGCCATGCGGCGTATTGACCCTGCTCTGCAATTCAATAAAGGCTTGGCTGATCCGCATGTGCCTTTAATCACATTTTCCTGCCTTCCCCAAAAAACCTTTGACTCCCCAGTAGATAAAAAAAAGACTAACTCAGCTTTGAGTATATTCAGTGACCCAGCGCCACTACTCTCTGGGAAAGAGAATTCCAGAAACTCAGCTTTGACAAAGAGTCATCCAGACTCAAAACATTAACTCCCTTTTCTCCCCACAGATACTGTCAGACCTGCTGAGATTGTCCAGTATTTTCTGTTTTTGTTCCAGATTCCAGCATCCGCAGCAATTTACTTTTATCCACATACTGATGACCCTCTGAGGGAAGACATTTCTCCTCACCTCAGTGTCAAATTGGAGAACTCTTATCTTTAAACTGTCCCCCTTAGTTCTTGAACCCCACGTGGGAAAATATTCTTTTATCAAAACCCCTCAGAATCTTAGACGTTTCCATAAGATCACCTCTCATTCTTCTAAACTCCATCGGGTACAGACCAAACAGGCTCAATCTTGCTCCATAAAACAAACTCGCATCCCAGGAATCAGACTAATGAAACGTCACTGAACTGCCTCCAAAGCAAGTAAAACCCTCATTAAGTAATCCTGGGACTGGCAACAAGGGGAAAGAATGTTTGGACCTTCTATCCTGGACTTGAAGAGTGATGGATTTTGGAAACTCCTTTTACCGGGGGTTAGAAGGGGAGGATTTACACCCAGCAAACTCAAACCAAGATAAAGGTTTGTCTGATCTTAATTTCTAACCTCAACTAACATTTCTGACCAGTGTAATTTCTTTTTACAGGTGCTTCCAAAGCTTCTGATATCTTTCCAGCCGAAGGTTGCAGCAGATTGTAAACTTGAAAACACCAAAATTGTGACAAGAGGTGAGTATTATTATTATTTTGTATTATGAATTTAGAGTACCCAATTATTTGTTTCCAATTAAGGGGCAATTTAGCATGGCCAATCCGAAGCTGGCACTCCCAGTGCAGACTTTGGTGTTGTGAGGATGTTGCTGTTGTGGAGAGTGGCTGCTGCTGTTGCTGCTCTCTCTCTTTCTCTGTTGCTGTTCTCTCTCACTCTCTGTTGTTGCTGCTGTTGCTCAGTTTGCTGCCTGTTTCCGGTGCTGGTTGCTGCTGAGCTGCCTGGAGGAAGGAGTGGTGAGAGAAGGAAGGAGAGGGGAGAGAAGGACAACAACAAGGAGACAACTTCAAAAACAAGGTGGGAGTAAAGCCCTTTGGACTACTTGTTTGCTGGGCCGAGGGCCCGGCCCAGTCCTCCCAACTGATAACATCTGCCTTCAGCAAGGACAAAACCTTCCTTATTCGATCCGGTGTGCTTGTTCCGGGTCAGGGGGATCGAGTAGACAGTGTGTTTGCTGAGCCCCCTCCCGGACTGAAGGCTCCACACACCAGCAGGGAGGAGGTGGATTTCATTGGGTGGTTGTTCCAGGGTGGGAGCACGGACTGTGTTTTTGCCGAGTCCTACTTGGGCCAAAGACCTCGCGAACCAGCGCCACTTACCTCCTTGTGAACCTGCTCTGGGCCTGGCGAAGTTCCTCATTTATAGGTCCAAACTGTTTGCCCCTTTTCCACGGCTACATTTGCATTTGGGTGTCCCTAGAAAGGGAGCATGCGGTGTCCATGGGCACCATCAAAGCCTTCCATGCCCGGTGGGCACCGCAGGGGTTGGGGTGCTTTATTGACTCCTTTAAATACACTCCCATTAGATGTTTTTAAGTTTCTGTTGATCTTTGTTACGTTCGGGCAGTGCCTCTAACTGGAGCGGCCTTTTTTGCTTTGTCCCTAAGTTTGTTTCCTTTGTTCTATTTTGTTGGTGGACCTCAAAAGAGTGGCCAATCCACCGAGTCTGCACATCTTTGGGTTGTGGGGGTGAGACCCACGAAGACATGAGGAGAATGTGCAAACTCCACTTGGCAGTGACCCGGGGCCAGCATCGAATCTGGGTCCTCAGCACTGTGAGGCGGCAGTGCTAACCATTCTTTGTCATGATATCTCCATTCCTATTTTATCACACATCTCCCAGTGACACTCATTGTAACCCAGAAACTTCAAAATATCATTGCTACCTTTTATCTTGCCCTCCTATTATTGTCTAATGATAACATTAACAGAGCAACACACACCAGAATTGGAATATCAGATAGGTTGTTGTCTAATAATAATAGTGACTGAGTAACATACACCAGAATTGGAATAACAGGCAGGTTATTGTCTAATCATGACAGAGTTACGGGGGTGGCTCGGTAGTTAGCACTGTTGCCTCAAGCACCAGGTATCTGGGTTTGATTCCGACCTTGGGTCACTGTCTGTGTGGAGTTTGCACATTCTTCCTGTGGCTGCGAAGATTTCCTCCCACAGTCCAACGATGCGCAGGTTAGGTGGATTGGCTGTGATAAATTGTCCCTGGGTAGGGTTATGGGGTTAGGGTGGGGATTGGCCAAGGTAGGGTGATCTTTCAGCGGGTCGATGCAGACCCGATGGGCCAAATGGCCTCCTTCAACGCTGTAGGGATTCTATGATTCTATATTGGATCCAATGATGTGTTCACTGACACACTGCAGCATGACTTATTGGAACAGACACAGTGTTTGTTACTCTCAAAATGAGTGAATCCTTTGCTGTTTCTCCATTGGGCCCCATCTCCACTATTATTGTATGATTGTCCCACTGAGACTCTCACTGTTATTATTGGACAATCAGCGAGTCAGCCTGAGCCTGTGGCCGCTCTCACCATCTGGAACCGTCACAATGCCCGGGTGATTGACGGCAGCTCCGGACCAATAGGAAGAGGAGGGGTGGGACTGGAGGATCGACCGGGAGCGGCTGGTCCTCCAACCAATTGGAGTGAATGAGGGGCGCTGTGATTGAAGCATGTGCAGAGTGGGTAATGGCGAAGGAGAAGAGCGTCTTCAGGTCCAAAATTGGTGAGAGGCGTTTAACAACATGGAGGAGCACAGTAAGAAGTCTTACAACACCAGGTTAAAATCCAACATATTTGTTTTATGAAACAAACCTGTTGGATTTTAACCTGGTGTTGTAAGACTTCTTACTGTGCTCACCCCAGTCCAACGCAGGCATCTCCACAACATGGAGGAAGCGAGAGATCGTGGGGGTGGGCGGAAACGTTGTGTAAAGCTGTTGTAAGTCGCAAACCTCGGGAAAAGCGTTTCCCGCACCCCGTTTGTACCGAGCGGAGCTACAGCTCCTCATGTTCGGCTCGGGTTAACAGCCGCAATCTTTATTGGATGTGCATCAGGGCGCATGCGTGTTTGTCATCTTTGTCGGGGCGATGTTTCAATGAGTGGGAGGAGCTTGTTCCCCATTGTTCAGAATGGAGACAACTTGTCCATCAAACTGGATTAGTCTTTGAGTTCCAATGTCTTATTGATGATGCAAAGCGGTGGCAGAGATGGAAAGAAAATGAAACCAATCCTGCTCTCCAGGTTTCACTGTCTCATTGGACATCCTGTCCCATGTGTCCAAAGCTCTGTGGCTCTGTTCAGCCACATGAAGACCCAGGGCAGAAACTCGAAACCCTGAGTCAACATCACCCTCAAATCAAGGGACTGCTATGACAACGAGGGTCAGTGTTCAGCGAGGGGCATGAGCGGTCATCCTGGACCAGGGAACAGGAGGGGAGAATGTAGTGAATTTCTATCCTGGACTGACAGTGATTAATTTTGGAAACTCCTTTTCCAGGGGATTCGTAGGGGAGGATTTACACACAGCAAATTTAAACCAGGAGAAATGTTTATCTTTCCTGAATTTTATTTCTGGACTGACAGTGATGCCTTTGTAAACTTCTTTCACAGGGACTTAGAAAGGGATTCGCAGACAGGAAACTCACAACCAATCCTCACATCAAATTCTGACACCACTGTTCGAGATCCATGTCAGGATCTTACCCTGAACACCATGGGCTCTTAACCTATTTAACAGTCTCCTGTGCGACACCTTGTCAAAGGCCTGGAAATCGAACTTCCTTGTTATCCCCTCAAAGAACTCTTCACAGATTTGTCAGACATGACCTTCCTTTGACAAATCCATGTTGACTCAGTCCTATTTTTTCATGCACTTCCAAGTATTCCACGATCTCACCTTTACTAATGGACTCTAAAATATTACCAATTACCGAATCAGGCTAACCGGCCTATAATTTCCCTTCTTAAACAACGGTGTTACATTTGCCACTTTCCAGTCCAGTGGGACCCTTCCTGCCTCCAGTGATTCCTGAAAGATCACCACCAATGCCTCCACAATCTCTTGAGCTATCTCTTTTAGAACCCTGGGGTGTAGTCCATCCGGTCCAGGTGATTTATCAACCTTCAGACCTTTCAGTTTACTGAGAACCTGCTCCTTAGTGATGGCCACTGCACTCACCTCTGCCCCCTGATTCTCCCGGAGTTCTGGCATTCCACTGGGGTATTCCACCGCGAAGACTGATACAAAGTAAGTATTCAGTTCCTCTGCCATTTCTTTGTGTCCTATTATTACTTTTCCTGCCACATTTCCCAGTGGTCCAATGTCTATTTTTGCCTCTCTCTTACCTTTATATATTGAAAGGTATATATATACCTTTTATATATTGAAAAATCTCTTCCTCTCTTCTTTCATATTACTAGGTAGCTTGCATTCATGAAATGAAAATTGCTTATTGTCACAAGTAGGCTTCAAATGAAGTTACAGTGAAAAGCCCCTAGTCGCCACATTCCTGCCCCTGGTCAAGGAGGCTGGTATAGCAATTGAACCATGCTGCTGGCCTGCCTTGGTCTGCTTTTAAAGTCAGCGATTTAGCCCTGTGCTTCTATTTCATTAGCCCATATTTCATCTTCTCTCCCCTTATTGCTTTTTTAGTTGTCTTCTGCTTGCTTTTCAAGCATTCCAAATCCTCTGGCTTCCCACTAATCCTCGCCACTTTGTATGCTTTTGCTTTTATGCTGTCCTTGACATCCCTCGTCAACCATGGATGCCTTGTCCTCCCTTTAGCATGTTTTCAATTACTGGGGGGCACAGGTTTAAGGTGCGAGGGACAAGGTTTAGAGTAGATGTACAAGGTAAGTTTTATACACAGAGGAACTTGCTGCCGGAGGAGGTGGTGGAAGCACGGACGATAGTGACGTTTAAGGGCCATCTTGACAAATGCATGAATAGGATGGGAATAGAGGGATACGGACCCCGGAAGTGTAGAAGATTTTAGTTTAGACGGGCAGCATGGTCGGCGCAGGCTTGGAGGGCCGAAGAACCTGTTCCTGTGCTGTACTGTTCTTTGTTCCTCCTTGGGATGAATTCCCATAGTGTCTCAATCAAGTCTGCCTCATTACACATCACACATTACACCGTTCCCTATTAGGCTCTGTTAAAAGCTGTTCCAAAAAAACATCTCTTAGACCTTCCACAAATTACTTTTCCTGGGATCCACTACCAACCTGATTTTCCCAGCCCACCTGCATATTGAATTCCCCCTGGTTATTGTGATATTGCCTTTTTACACGCGTTCTCTATCTCCTGATTTCTTATCTGTCCCACATCCTGACTGCTGCTCGGAGGCTTGTACATAACTCTCATCAGGGTCTTTTTACCTTTGCGATTCCTCAACTCTACCCACAGAGATTCTCTGCCTTCAGATCCTATATCTCTCCTTGCAATCGATTTACTTAATTCCTTCCTAACAATGCAACCCCGCCCCCTTTGCCCATCTGCCTTTTCTTTCGATTGGACACAGATCCTTGTATATTTCGATCCTAGCCCTGATCTCCTTGCAGCCACGTCACTGTCGCGTGGGTCTTCGACCATAATCCAAAGGTGTACAGAGTAGGTGGATTGGCCACGCTAAATTGTCCCTTAATTGGAAAATAAAGAATTGGGCACTTTAATGCTTCTTTTTTATAAATAATTTTTATTCAAGTTTTCCCAAATTATCAACAACAAAAACACAAAGAAATAAGAACAACCCCCCCCCCGGTATACACAAGTAATAAATAATCAGCATATCGGCAAATATACACGCCCAATCAAGAAAAACAAACAAACCCTTACACAAGCCCCCCCAACCACCCCAAAATCCCCCACTGCCCCCCGGGTCGCTGCTGTTGCTGACCATCACCTAACGCTCCGCCAGGAAGTCTAGAAACTGTTGCCACCGCCGGAAGAACCCTTGCACCGACCCCCTTAAGGCAAATTTGACCGTCTCCAATTTAATAAGCCCAGCCATATCGCTTCTCCCACTGAAGAAGAATCCTTCGCCGGGCTACTAGGGACGCAAAGGCCAGAATACCGGCCTCTTTCGCCTCCTGCACTCCCGGCTCCTCTGCCACCACAAATATTGCGAGCCCCCAGCCCGGCTCAACCCTGGAACCAACCATCCTTGACATCATCTCTGCTACGCCCCTCCAATGGTCCTCCAGCGCTGGGCATGCCCAGAACATGTGGGTGTAGTTTGCTGGGCTCCCTGAGCACCTAACACATCTGTCCTCTCTCCCAAAGAACCGGCTCAGCCTTGCCCTGGTCATGTGCATCCTATGCAGCACCTTGAATTGTATTAAGCTGAGCCTCGCGCAAGAGGAGGAAGAATTCACCCTCCCCAGGGCATCCATCCACGTCCCCTCGTCGATCTCCTCACCCAACTCCTCCTCCCACTTACCCTTCAGCTCCTCCACCGATGCCTCCTCTTCCTCCTCCTGCATCACCTGATACTTTGCCGAGATGCTCCCCTCTCCAACCCACATCCCCGAAAGCACCCTGTCCTGGACCCTCCGTGGCGGCAACAGTGGGAACTCCACCACCTGCCGCCTAACAAACGCCCTTACCTGCATATATCTGAAGGTGTTCCCCGGGGGGGGAGGCCGAACTTCCCCTCCAGCTCACCCAGGCTCGTGAACTTCCCATCCGCAAACAGGTCCCCCATTCTTCTCATACCTGATCTGTGCCAATTCAGGAACCCTCTGTCCATCCTCCCCGGGACAAACCGGTGGTTCCCCCGTATCGGGGACCACACCGAGGCCCCCACCTCCCCCCGTGCCGTCTCCATTGCCCCCAGATTTTCAGGGTAGCCGCCACCACCAAGCTCGTGGTATACCTCGTTGGAGGAAGCGGAAATGGCGCGGTCACCAGCGCCTCCAGGCTCGTGCCCACACAGGACGCCATCTCCAACATCTTCCATGCCACCCCTCCCCCTCCATCACCCACTTGCGTACCATCGCCACGTTGGCGGCCCAATAATACCCACAGAGGTTAGGCAATGCCAACCCTCCCCCCGTATCCCTGCTCTGCTCCAAGAACACCATTCTCACCCTCGGGGTCTCCTGCGCCCACACAAACCCCATAACGCTCCTGTTAACCCGCCTGAAGAAGGCTTTGGGGATCAGGATGGGGAGGCATTGGAACAGGAACAAAAACTTCGGGAGCACCATCATTTTAACTGACTGCGCCCTACCCGCCAGCGAGAGTGGCAGCGCATCCACCTTTTAAACGCCTCCTCCATCTGCTCCACCCGCCTTGTGAAGTTAAGCTGATGCATGGCCCCCCAACTCCTAGCCACCTGGACCCCCAGGTACCTAAAACTCCTCTCCGGCTTTTTTAGCGGGAGCTCACCAATGCCCCTCTCCTGGTCCCCTTGGTGCACTACGAACAACTCGTTCTTCCCCATATTGAGCTTGTACCCGGAGAAATCCCCAAACTCCCTAAGGATCCTCATCACCTCCAGCATTCCCCCACTGGGTCCGCCACATATAGCAACAGATCATCCGCATAAAGCGACACCTGATGCTCCTCCCCACCCTGCACTAACCCCCTCCACTTCCTCAACTCCCTCAACGCCATGGCCAGGGGTTCGATCGCCAGTGCAAAGAGCAGGAGGGACAGGGGACACCCCTGCCTCGTCCCCTGGTGCAGCCGGAAATACTCTGACCTCCTTCTGTTCGTGGCCACACTCGCCACCGGGGCCTCATATAGCAACCTCACCCACCTGACGAACCCCTCCCCAAACCCGCACCTTTTCAGCACCTCCCACAGGTACCCCCATTCCACCTTATCAAAGGCCTTCTCCGCATCCATCACCGCCACTATCTCCACTGCATCCACGCTGCCTGGTTCCCGCCCGCCGCCATCTTGGTCCTCCTCCCTCGCTACTTTCTTTGCTTAAATGTCACTTTTTTTAATCGCCCCACTCCTGGTCCAATCCATACACTATTAGGGGAATGTTGCTGTCCCCTTCCCACACCGGGAAACATCGAACAAGCGCCGTTACGGGCCCTGAAAATACCCCGTTGCTAGCGGGAGCTGCCGAACGTGCGACTTAGCTCCGCATAGCCGCAACCGGAAGGCTTTAATAGTTTTTTTAAATGACAAAGAGGATAATAGTGCAAGGCAAAACTGGGTGACAATGAGACAAGTAGGTAAACTAACAGAACAAGTGAAGAAATAAAAGACGGTCCAGGGGAGGTATAAATGGCAGAACCATTACCTACTGTCTAAAAATCCCTTTTCTCTGGAAAAGGGAATAAACAATGGCCTGATCGTTTAAGATTATGAAAAGGTTTGATATGATAGGCAAGTGGAAGATGTTTCCACTGGATGAGAATAAATATGAGTTATTCATTAATTAATCTAATGTGCAGTTCAGAGGGAGATCACTCACACACTTCACATGTGCAAAGGGATTTCCTCAGTTTTCCCACTGGTTAACACTCCAACTTTAAAAGCTCAAACTAGGGCAGCACGGTGGCCTAGTGGTTAGCACAACCGCCTCATGGCGCTGAGGTCCCAGGTTCGATCCCGGCTCTGGGTCACTGTCCGTGTGGAGTTTGCACGTTCTCCCTGTGTCTGCGTGGATTTCGCCCCCACAACCCAAAAATGTGCAGAGTAGGTGGATTGGCCACGCTAAATTGCCTCTTAATTGGAAAAAATAATTGGCTAATCTAAATTTAAAAAAAAAAGCTCAAACTATTTGATCCAATTTCAGCACATTGTTATTGACGAGGGGCAATTTAACTGTTGGGTCTATGGGGACAAAAATCATTTGTTCACCCAACCTGTTGAGACCCCAATGAGTTCACATCTCACTGTCGTCACTGTTGTCAATCACACCCAGGACAGAACTGGGCCCTGTACTATTTAGGTGCTGTTTAATTGATTTAATACATTTGTTACATTGGTCCAATATTACCAGTCGTAATCGGTCTGCAAAGCATGATTTATATCAACAATATAGATTTCAATGGCGGGTTAATCACCCAACATGCACTGCAGCTGAGAATGTGCGCGATCCGCATGACACAATTTTGCACATGCGCAGAGTCCGGCTGTCACTGAAGCGGACTCAAGTCTGAACCAACCCTGCGAAAGAACAATCCCCACTCAGGTCCACCCCATCCCACCCAATGTGCACATCCTTGGAGACAAAGGGGCAATTTAGCATGGCCGATCCACCTAACCTGGACATCTTTGAACTGTGTGAGGAAATCAGAGGAAACTCACACAGTCACAGGGAAAATGTGCAGTCTCCGCACTGTCACCCATTTGAAATGGGTGACCCCTTATTTTGCAACAGTGACCCCCTTGTTCCAGATTCTCCCACAAGAGGAAACATCCTCTCCACATCCACCCTGTCAAAACCCCTCAGGATCTTGTATAGTTCAACCCAGGTTTTACCCAAAACTTTAAGTCTGTGTCCCGACTGCTTGTACGATCAGTGAATGGAAACAGAGTTTCTTTGTCCACCTGATGGAAATCTGGCATAATCTTGTGGACCTGAATCAAATCTCCCCTCAACCTCCTTTGCTGGATCTAGTCTGGTAAATCTCCTCTGCACCTTCTCCGTGAACCTTCACATCCTTCCTGAAGAGTGATGACCAGAGCTTCAG
The DNA here is from genome assembly GCF_902713615.1 of Scyliorhinus canicula. Classification (NCBI taxonomy): domain Eukaryota; kingdom Metazoa; phylum Chordata; class Chondrichthyes; order Carcharhiniformes; family Scyliorhinidae; genus Scyliorhinus; species Scyliorhinus canicula. Next base: position 19,066 of record NW_024055829.1, on the reverse strand, counting down.
AAAGATTCATAGAATTGAATTAGAACCATAGAATTCCTACAGTGCAGAAGGAGGCCATTCGGCCCATCAAGTCTGCACTGATTCTCTGAAAGGGCACCCTGCCTAGGTCCACACCCCTGTCCCTGTCCCTGTAACCCCATAGCCCCACCTAACCAGCACATCCCTGGACACTAAGGGGCAATTTATCAAGGCCAATCCACCTAATTTGCTCTTCTTTAGATTGTGGGAGGAAACCGACGCAGACACGGGGACAATGTGCAAACTCCAGACAGTCACCAAGGCTGGAATTGAACCCGGGTCCCTGACGCTGTGAGGCAGCAGTGCTAATCACTGCCACCGGAAGCATAGCTTTGGTGTCAATATTGCTGTTTATGAAGCCCAAACTCGAATTTGCTTTGCCAACTACTCTTAATATGTCTTGTAGATACACAAAATCCCTCTTCACCTCTTTCTCTCTCCTCCCAAAGAGTCCAGTTGGGTTTTTATGACAATCCAGCCGTTTTCATGGTCACTTTTTCCCAGAGCCGGCCCCACAAATGACCAGATTCATTCAGCACAATTTCACAATCTGCCTTTGTGTTTTTGTGGGTTCTCTCTCATTCCCTATTTTGTGTTTTGAATCCGTTTCGCAGGGTGTTTGAAGAGGAGGCTTCAAAGTCCGGAAACTCAAACCAAACATCACATCAGGATCTGACAGAGCCCTCAATTTATTGTATCTTGAATATCAGCGGATTTTGAACATGGAAGGAAAAAGCATCGTTCACAGTGGGGAGAAACCGTACACGTGTTGTGTGTGTGGACGAGGATTCACTCGATCATCAAGCCTCACGAAGCACAAATGCAGTCGCACTGAGGAGAAACCGTGGAAATGTGCGGACTGTGGGAACGGATTCACTTACCCATCCAGCCTGGAAACTCATCGACGCAGTCACACTGGGGAGAGACCATTCACCTGCTCCAAGTGTGGGAAGGGATTTATTCAGTTCACAGCTCTGCGGAGTCACCAGCGAGTTCACACTGGGGAGAGACCATTCACCTGCTCGGAGTGTGGGAAGGGATTCATTCAGTCATCGGCCCTGCGGAAACACCAGCGAGTTCACACTGGTGAGAGACCGTTTCAATGTCCAGATTGCGGGAAGTGCTATAAAGGTTCTGGGGATCTGATCAGCCATCAACGTGTTCACACTGACGAGAGACCGTTCAGGTGCTCTCACTGCGGGACTGGGTTCAGACGATCATCTCACCTCTCTGTACATCAGCAAATTCACACTGGGGAGAGACCATTCGCCTGCTCTAAGTGTGGGAAGAGATTCACTCAGTCATCCGACCTGCTGAGTCACTTGCGAGTTCACACTGATGAGAGACAGTTTCAATGTCCAGACTGCGGGAAGTGCTATAAACGTTCTGGGGAACTGATGAGCCATCAACGTGTTCACACTGATGAGAGACCGTTCAGGTGCTCACACTGTGGAACTGGGTTCAGACGATCATGTCACCTCACCGTACATAAGCGAATTCACACTGGGAAGAGACTATTCACCTGCGCCAAGTGTGGGAAGGGATTCACTCAGTCGTCCTCCTTGCTGAGTCACCAGCGAGTTCACACTGATCAGAGACCGTTTCAATGTCCAGACTGCGGGAAGTGCTATAAAAGTTCTGGGGAACTGATGCTCCATCAACGTGTTCACACTGACGAGAAACCGTTTAGATGCTCTCACTGCGGGACTGGGTTCAGGCGATCATCTAACCTCACTGTACATCAGCGAATCCACACTGGCGAGAGACCATTCACCTGCGCCCAGTGTGGGAAGGGATTCACTCAGTCATCTGACTTGCAGAAGCACCAGCGAATTCACACTGGGGAGAGGCCATTCACCTGCTCCAAGTGTGGGAAGGGATTCATTCAGTCATCCGACCTGCAGAATCATCAGCGAATTCACACTGGGGAGAGGCCATTCACCTGCTCCGAGTGTGAGAAGAGATTCACCACTTCATCCGCCCTGCTGAGACACCAACGAGTTCACAAATAACCACGGTGTTTGGATTTTGCTGTTTCTCACATTCAGGACTGAACCATGTTCATTTAGGTCTCTTTCTGCGGATAACAAACTCCAGCCCATTTACAGGGGCTAATCTGGCGAAAGTCAAATAAATCAGATGTGTTTTTAGTATCTCTGACACAGGTTAGTTCATTTTGAAGCACTCTCGCTCTCCCCTGTCTCTTCCAACCTCACCTCCAACAAGAAGTGTGAGGAGCTTGTGGAGATTCTTTGTGACTGAGATTGAGTCAATCCGATCAGCTGCCTCTGCTGCTTCCCTCCCTTCCACGGGCCCACCGGACCAAACTGTCTCTAAATTTCATCCTTTCCCCAGCCTTGAACCCACCTCTTTCTCCAGTTTCTCTCCCATCTCCCCATATGCCCTCTCAGAGCTCATATTGTCAACATTTCTCACTCTTCAGGTACTGTCCCTCTGTCTTTCAAATCTGCCATCATCACCCCCTCCTCAATAAAACAAACCCTTGACCCTGCCATCCTTACAAATTACTGCCCCATCTTCAACCTCCCTCTCCTCTCCAGACTATTTGAACATGTTGCCACCTCCCAAATCCTTGCCCATCTTTCCCAGAACTCCCATGTTCAATCAGGTCTCTGCCCTGACACAGTGAAATACAAGAGACAAACAGAATCTTACCCGGAGAGAGAGACAGACAATCTGGGAGCTTGGATCCAACACGGATATGTCCATAAGACCAGAAGACAAGGGTAGCAGCACGGTCATTATCGAGAGATAACAATACCTGCTGGAGACAGACAGACAACTAAACAACACCAAGCTCCCTAGACCCATATACCCGAGACAGGAAGGAGAATTGGAGACAGACTGGAAGAACTCAGACTCCAGGCACATTAACCAAAAACAGATGGAATATCTGAGGAACCAAGGAGGGTCTACCTGCTCCTTAAAATATCCAAACGCTGAATAATAATAATCTTTATTATTGTCACAAGTAGGCTCACATTAACACTGCAATGAAGTTACTGTGAAAATCTCCTAGTCATACTCTGGCGCCTGTTCGGGTACACAGAGGGAGAATTCAGAATGTCCAATTCACCGAACAAGCGCATCTTTCGGGACATGTGGGAGGAAACCGGAGCACCCACAGGAAACCCACACAGACACGGGAGAAAGTGCAGACTCCGCACAGTCAGTGGCCCAAGTGGGAATTGAACTCGGAACCCTGGTGTTGTGAAGCAACAGTGTTAACCACTGTGCCACCATCAGGGAAATACCACCAGACAGACCCATCGGATCAGACTGTGAGAGAAATTCCTACCGAATCAGTGCAGAAGGAGGCCATTTGGCCCATCCAGCCTGCACCAGAGCTTGGAAAGAGCACCCTACTTAAGCGCATGTCTCCACCATATTATGGGGCATCTTGACAATTACATGAATAGGATGGGAATAGAGGATAGGGAGCCCGGAAGCATTGAATATTTTAGTTTAGCCGGGCAGCATGGTCGATGCAGGCTTGAAGGGCTGAAGGGCCTCTTCCTGTGCTGTACTTTTCTCTGTTCTTTGTTTATCCCCGTAACCCAGTAACATCACCTAATCTTTATTTGGACACTAAGGGGCAATTTCACGGGGCCAATCCACCAAACCTGCCCATCTTTAGAATGTGGGAGGAAATCGGAACACCCGGAGGGAACCCACACAGACACTGGGAGAATGTAAAAACTCCACACAGTCACCCAAGGCTGGAACAGCTGAAACATCAACACACTGCTCCTGGGAGTTAATGGTACAGTGGTTCAATAAATATAATCAGTGGATTATAAAGGTATGTAATGTAGAGTAATACCAGAAAATGCTAGATTAACTCAACAGGTCTGGCAGCATCATGGAATCCCTACAGTGCAGAAGGAGACCATTCGGCCCATCAAGTTTGCACCAACCTACAAAAGAGCTCCCACCCAGGTGCACTTCCCCCACCCTCTCCCCAAAACCCCACTTCAGCTTTGGACACTGAGGGACAATTTAGCATAGCCAATCCACCAAACCTGCAGATCTTTGGACAGCGGGAGAAAACAGGAGCACCCGGAGGGAACCCACACAGACGGGGGGGGGAGAATGTGCAAACTTCACAGTCACCCAAGGCCGGAATTGAACCCTGCTCGCTGGCGCTATGAGGCAGCTGTGCTAACCACTGTGCCACCTCTGTTGCGAGAGACACGGAGTTAATGTTTGTTGTTCCTTGTAACGGTTCTGTAGAAGGGTTAATGGACTCTAATTTAAAATCCGTTGAAGTGAAAAGCGGAAAGTGTTTTCCTCAGAGGTTTGACACAGGAAGAAGTTTTAGTCTGTGTGAAGTTCAATCTTCATTTACACAAAGCCCGCAGTATGATTGGCTGGAGGACCAGAGTACATCCGGTCTTCCAAATTACATTAACACAGCAATGAAGTTACTGTGAAAATCTCCTAGTCAACATACTCTGGTGCCTGTTTGGGGACACAGAGGGAGAATTCAGAATGTCTAATTCACCTAACAAGCGCATCTTTCGGGACGTGTGGGAGCACCCGGAGGAAACCCACACAGACACTGGGAGAATGTGCAGACTCTGCACGATGTTCCGTGGACCAGTCTCACAGCCCAAAAGGGGAGGGCAGGAAGGTGTGACAGTCGATGGGACTTTCTGTGTGTGTGAGCAGTTCAGCTGGAATTCCAACCTTGCCGGGCACCTTTCTGCTTGCTCAGCAATCAATGGCCTTTTCCAGCTCAAATGATGAGAGTTCCTTGTCTAACTCAACCATGACAGGAAGCTGCTGGAGAGTCAGAGAGAGATGGGAGATGCCCTTCTCACAGGGGTACAGCTCAACCCAGCTCCTCCTGACTCTCTCAACATGACTGACACTGAGTATGCTCAGAGCACACACCCACACTGCCTCTCAGCACTGGCCTCGTACACTCACTGATAGGGAACTTTCTGCAGCGCGGGGGATTCTGGGTAACACAGCCGCCATAGAGCAATTAGTAAACAGGAAGATTCTATTTCCCAGTCAGCAAAACAGAAGATCCACAGTGAGGCAAGATGCTGGGCATGAAGCACAATGAGAGGTTTGGATACTTTATTTAATACAGAAGCACATTATTCTGATAAGATATCACTTAGACATGGGCAGTAAGCAGGCTGATCTACAGTATGTACAGTATTTACAACACCTGGGACACGGTATATCATCTCATCAAACCAGTGATAGGTTTGTTTACTGTTCATAATTGTGACTGGGTCACACTCATGGTTCGTGCAAAATGCAACTCCCCAGGTTCTCTGACCCACTCCCTCCAGACCTGTTTTCACTCCGAGGGTCTTTATCCAGCCATGTATGTTCAGCTCACACTGCCCAACAACCAGCCTCTCCTGCACTGGGGCACAGGGTTTCCATCACCAAAAATCTGTCCTGGTCCACGTACATCGATGCTACCACCAAGAAAGCACAACAGCGCCTATACTTCTTCAGGAAATGAAGGAAATTTGGCACGACCTGATTAATACTACACTCCTGTCTGCTTCACTCAATGCCTTTGTCTATATATTTACACTGTGTACCTTGTGTTGCCGTATTATGTATTTTCTTTTTAGTTCACTTTCTTTTCATGTACGAAATGATCTGTTTGAGCTGCTCGCAGAATAATACTTTTCACTGTACATCAGTGCATGTGACAATAAACAAATCCAATCCAAATCGAGGGAGCAATCTGCCTCTTGCATTGGTGCACTGCATTTCCCTCATAACACAGTGGCATAGAAAGGTGACAGCACAAAACAAAGGCACTCAACAAATTGTATCTGCCAACTTTCTGCAACAGTCACAATCCCCTATCATTGGCCCTGAACTCTGCAGATATTTTTCTCCTCAAAGGATACGAACAGATGAGCAAGGAGCTGGAGTTGGCTATTCAGCCCAGTCCGCTCCACCATTTAATAAGGTAATTGCTGATCTGATAGTAACATAAAGTTGTCCAATTCTCTTTTCAAGGCATCAATTGAATCTGCCTCCACCAAATTTCGAGCAGTGCATTCATGATCCCACAAGCAGCACAGAATATTTTTCTTCACATCATAAGACACAGGAACAGAATTAGGCCACTCAGCCCATCGAATCTGCTCCGCCATTCAATCATGGTTGATATGATCTCATCTCCATTCTCCTGCTTTCTCCCCATATCCCCTGATTAATCAAGAAGCTATCTATCTCTATCTTAAAGACACTCAGTGATTTGGCCTCCACGGCATTCTGTGGCAAAGACTTCCACAGATTCACCACCCTCTGGCTGAAGAAATTCCTACTCATCTCTGTTTTAATTCCTCTTCATCACCTGAGGAAGGAACTGTGCCCCTAAAGCTAGTGAGTCGAAACAAACCGGTTGGACTTTTTGTTGTAAGATTTCTTACTCTGTTTTAAAGGATCGCCCTGAGATGGTGTCCTCTGCTTCTAGTTTTCCCTACAAGTGGAAACATCTTCTCCATGTCCACTCTCCCCAGGCCTCGCAGTATCCTGGAAGTTTTAATAAGATCCCCCCATATCCTTCTAAACTCTAACGAGTACAGACCCAGAGTCCTCAACCGTTCCTCATATGAAAAGCTCTTCATTCCAGGGAGACCAGCAGCACGGTTCAATTCCCATATCAGCCTCCCCGAACAGGCACTGGAATGTGGCGACTAGGGCCTTTTCACAGTAACTTCATTTGAAGCTTACTTGTGACAATAAACGATTTTCATTTCATTCTCGTAAACCTCCTCTGGACCCTTTCCAAAGCCAACCCATCCTTCCATAGATACGGGGCCCAAAACTGCTCATAATACTCCAAATGGGGTCTGATCAGGGCCTTATGTAGCCTCAGAAGTACATCCCTGATCTTGTATTCTAGCCATTTCGACATGAATACAATGCATTTTTCGGATCGCGACCCTGGGTCACTGTCCGTGTGGAGTTTGCACATTCTCCCCGTGTCTGGGTGGGTTTCACCCCCACAAAACAAACATGTGCTGGTTAGGTGGATTGGCTACGCTAAATTGCCCCTTAATTGGAAAAATTAATTGGGTACTCTAAATTTTTTTTTTTTAAATGAATACAATGCATTTGCCTTCCTAAATGCCGATTGAACCTGCACATTAACCTTTTGTTTTTACTTTTTTTTAAATTTAGAGTACCCAATTCATTTTTCCAATTAAGGGGCAATTTAGCGTGGCCAATCCACCTATCCTGCACATCTTTGGGTTGGGGGCGAAACCCATGCAAACACGAGGAGAATGTGCAAACTCCACATGGACAGTGACCCAGAGCCAGTATCGAACCTGGGACCTCGGTGCCGTGAGGCTGCAGTGCACCTGCACGTTAACCTGAAGAGAATCTTGAACAAAGTCTCCCAAGTCCCTTTGTGCTTGTGATTTCCTCAGCATTTTCCCATTTAGAAAATAGTCTATGCCTCCATTTCTCCTTCCCAACTGCATCTCACACTTTTCCACATTGTATTCCATCTGCCACTTCTTTGCCCACTCTCCTAGCTTTGCTCAGCATTGCTTCTTTTTCTAATCACTTTAAATTAATGCCCTCTGTTTATAATCTTGCCCTAAATATGACTTCCTGGATCAAACGTCTAATGCAGATCCTTAGTTTTAATGTGGTCAAGTGCCTTTCCATTTGAGAACTGTTCAATAAAGTTATTAGAATTATTTGTAGCTAGGGCAGCACGTGGAGCAATGGTTAGCAATGGGACTACAGCACTGAGGACCCGGGTTTGAATCCCGGCCCTGGGTCACTGTCCATGTGGAGTTTGCAAAATCTCCACGTGCTGCATGGGTTTCACCCCCACACTCCAAAGATGTGCAGGTTAGGTGGATTGGCCACGCTAAATTGTCCCTTAATTGGAAAAAAAATAATAATTGAGTACTCTGAATTTTTTTTTTAATGATTATTTGTAGCTTCCCCACCAAACAGTTTTTTCCATTATCCTGAAATGACCTTATTTTTATCGGGAGTTAACTAAAGTGTGTTCCTAACCTCTCATTATCCAAATTTCCATTTACCACTTTTCTATCCACCTAGCCCAGTCCATGGCTTTCTCCCTCATTGTCTAAAACACATCAGCAAGTTTTGTATAATCCTGGTGCATACATTTCAGTCTAAATCACTGATATATACCGGAAAACTGGAGCCCCACTGGAAACAGACGTCCAGGCATCATTCAGTCCTGGATGTGACTAACAGCAGCAACAACAGCTGAATCCAAACCCTGCTGTTGCCTGTGAACTTGCTGATGTCTGTGCAAGTTGTTTGACTGAGTGAATCTTCTCCCACACACGGAGCAGTTAAACAGTCTCTCCCCAGGACCGCTCCCGCATGTGGATGACACAGCAGCACAATGGTTAGCACTGTTGCTTCACAGCACTGGGGTCCCAGGTTTGATTCCCGGCTTGGGTCACTGTCTGTGCAGAGACTGCGCGTTATCCCAGTGTCTGTGTGGGTTTCTTCCAGGTGCTCCGGTTTCCCCCCACACTCCAGGTCAGGTGGATTTGCCATGCTAAATTGCTATTCGTGTCCAAAAAGGTAAGGTGGGGTTATGGGTTAGGTTGGAGGTATGGGCTGAAGTAAGGTGCTGTTTGCAAGGGCCGGTGAACTCGATGGGCCGAATGCCCTCCTTCTGCACTGTAAATTCTATGATTCTGTTTCAGTGTGAACTCGCTGGTGTTTCAGCAGGTTCGATTTACTTTTAAATCTCTTCTCACAATCAGAACATTTAAAAGGTTTATGATCAGTGTGAACAAGTTGGTGTGGTCAGGTGGGATGACTGAGTGACGTTCTTGTCACACACGGGGCAAGAGTACGGTCTCTGCCCAGTGTCAACTCACGGGTGTATCAGAAGGTAGGATGAACATGTGAATCTCATCTCACACACGGAGCAGGTGAATGGCCTCTCCCCAGGGTGAGTGCGTTCGTGTATCAGTAAACAGCTTTTACTTTTAAAGCTCTTCTCACAGACAGCACATTTAAACGGTCTCTGATCAGTATGAACAAGTTGGTGTCTCAGGAGGAGTGATGACCAAGTGAATCCCTTCCCACACACGGAGCAGGTGAATGGCCTCTCCCCAGTGTGAATGCGTTCATGTGTCAGTAAATACTTTCTGCTTTTAAAGCTCTTTTCACAGTCAGCACATTGAAACGGTCTCTGGTCAGAGTGGACCTGACGGTGAGCCCAGAGATTTGACGAAGCATTAAATCCCTTCCCACATTCCAAACAGGTGAATGGCCTCTCCCCAGTGTCAGTGCGTTGATGTATCAGTAAATCATTTCTGCTTTTAAAGCTCTTCTCACAGCCAGCACATTTAAACGGTCTCTCATAATTATGAACAAGTTGGTGTCTCAGGAGGTGGGATGACTGAGTGAATCCCTTCCCACACATGGAGCAGGTGAACGGCCTCTCCCCAGTGAGAATTTGTTGATGTGTCAGTAAATTAATTCTGCTTTTAAAGCTCTTCTCACAGTCAGCACATTTAAACGGTCTCTGGTCAGTATGAACATGCTGGTGTTTGATGAGGTTCGATGACAGAGTGAATCCCTTCCCACACACAAAGCAGGTAAATGGCTTTTCCCCAGTGTGAATACGTCGATGAATTTCCAATTCAGAGGGGTAATTGAATCCCATCCCACAGTCCCCACATTTCCACGGTTTCTCCATGGTTATCGACGGGTTATCGGGTGTAGGTGGGATGCAGATTTGAGGTCACTATCAGATCAGCCGTGATGTTATTAAATGGTGGAACAGGCTCACGGGGCTGAATGTCCTATTGCTGCTTCTTTATTCCTTTGGTGCGAATGTCCTTCTGTCTCTCCAACTTGGATATTCAGTTGAAGCCTGAGTACGGTGTCTCCCTGATGTAAATGCTGCAATTTAATTTCATGTTGTGTGATTGGTTAAAGCTCAGTTCCAGCTAACTGGAAAATTACATAGATGTCTGTGTGTCGGTGCTTTTCCAATCACAGTGATTTTTGAATTTTTTTCCCGAAAGACAAAACAAACATTTCTCCTTCCACGTTGAAAGGTCGGTCCTGATGAATCAAGTGACTCTGTCAGATCTCGACATGATGTTTGCATCTGCAAATATTCTGTAAAAGGAGATTACATTGAAATACTGTCAATATGTAAGACACAAACAGGCCATTCTGTCGCAGATTCTGCTGCTGTCAATACTCGGCACACATCTCCGACTGTCACACCGATCAAATCTCAGCCTTTCAGCAGATTTTTGATTCCATTTTCGCTCATGTGCTTGTCCCGTTTCCTTTTGAAAACATCTCAGCACTTTCCACAACTCCTTTCCATGGTAATGAGTTGCACATTCTGAACCCGTGATAAATAAATTTGTCCGTATTGTCCACTTGCATTTATTTGTAACTATCTTGTATTTATGACTTGTTTGTTGAAATGAAATGAAACAAAATGAAAATCTCTTATTGTCACAAGTAGGCTTCAAATGAGGTTACTGTGAAAAGCTCCAATCGCCACATTCCGGCGCCTGTTCGGGGAAGCTGGTACGGGAATTGAACCGTGCTGTTGGCCTGACTTGGTCTGCTTTCAAAGCCAGTGATTTAGCCCAGTGTGCTAAACCATGGTCAATCTCTCAATTGCCCCCCCCCCCGCGCTCCATTTAATTTAGAAATTTAGAACAGTACAGCACAGAACAGGCCCTTCGGCCCTCGATGTTGTGCCGAGCAATGATCACCCTACTCAAACCCACGGATCCACCCTATACCCGTAACCCAACAACCCCCCCTTAACCTTACTTTTTAGGACACTACGGGCAATTTAGCATAGCCAATCCACCTAACCCGCACATCTTTGGACTGTGGGAGGAAACCGGAGCACCCGGAGGAAACCCACGCACACACGGGGAGGACGTGCAGACTCCGCACAGACAGTGACCCAGCTGGGAACCGAACCTGGGACCCTGGAGCTGACCACCATGCTACCGTGCTGCCCAATCTTTCCTGAGAGCTGTAATCTCTCATGTTACAAAAGTCATCACTGTTGATGCAGGATAGAATTCGCAGAGACAAACCTTTCTGTTGGGTTCAGTTTGTTGTGTGCAAATTCTCCAATTCTAACCCCCTGTAAAAGGAGTTTACAAAAGTCATCACAGTCAGTCCAGGATAGAAATTCTGAACAGACAATTCTAGACTGATTGACGGTAGGTCCGGACCAATAGGAAGAGGAGGCTCGGCGGGAAGACCGAAGAGCGGCTGGGCCTCCAGCCAATCAGAGTGAATGGGAGGTGGAGCAAAGCCATGGCTCTCGCTCCCTCCGCATCCACCCGGGCCTGTCTCGCTGAAAAGCCCGAGCAGCTTTCGCCGGTTTAACTGCTGTGTCCGGGCTTCCTATTCGGAGCCTGGGCTACACGAATTGTTTATGAAGCCTCCCGACCCATCCGCCGGCTCCATCCCTCCCTCATGACTAACCGAGCGGGATCTGACCGGCTGAGGATTTCCACCCGACCACATCAATCCTGAGCTGTCATCGGTACTGCGCATGCTCCAGCTCACGTGGGAGACCGGGCCCAGCTCCGCCCCTCATTCACTCTAATTGGTTGGAGGACCCGCTCCTCCAGTCCACCCCTCTCCTCGTATTGGTCTAGAGCTGCCGTCAATCATTCCCTTGGCATTGTGAGCCGGAACATGCGCAGTGCCGATGCTGGACTCGTCCGGGAGGTTTCACTGAAACCCGGTGGAGGTGCCAAATCCCAATAAGAAGTTTCCGGGCCCGGGTTTGCATCGAGCGGGGGGACAGCTGCGGCCTGCTCCCGGTGACAGGTCTGAGTTAACGGCCACCGTCTTTATAGAGGCTGCAAACCTGCAGGGGGCAAAACATCAGAGATAGAGTTTATTGTGACACCAATGGGATATTGTAAAACAGGAGGCCAGGGTTACAGTCAACAACAACAACGTCTATTTATATAACACCTTTAACTTCATAAATCATCCCGTCAATTTCACTGGAACATTATAAAACAAAGTGAGACACCCAGACACTAAAGGAGATATTACGACAGGTGACCAAAAACTTGGTCAAAGAGGTGAGTTTTAGAGAGTCTGAAAGGAGGTAAGTGAGGTGGAGACTGGGAGGTTTAGGGAGGGAATTCAGTGCTTGGGGCCGAGGGAACTTAAAACCATGGCGGAGTAATTGGAATCGGGGGTGTACAAGAGTCCAGGATCAGAGCTGTGCAGATATCTCAGGGGGTTGTGGAGCTGGAGGAGATGACAGACACGGGGAGAGATGAGGCCATGGAGGGATTTGAAAACGAGGGTGAGAACTGACTGGGAACAAATGCAAGTCTTAGAGCACAGGGATCATGGTGGAAAGGAACTTACTGTGAATTAAGACATGGATGGCAGACTTTTGGATGGCTTTAAGTTCACAAAGGTAGAATGTGGGAGAGCAGCCAGGTATGTAATGGAATTGTTGAATCGGGAGGTGACGAATGCATGACCAAGGTTTCAGCCCAGTCACACAGACACAGGAGAGAGGCTGGATAATGTAACGGATACTGTAAAGTAGGTGCAAACGGGCAGTCTTTGTGATAGCACAGGCATGAGTCCAAATATGTGCAGGTTAGGTGGATTGGCTATGCTAAATTGCCAAAGTGTCCAAAAAGGTTAGGTGTGGTTCCTGGGGTATGGGGATAGGATGGAGGTGTGGGGTTAGGTAGGCAGCCTTCAGAACGTACGGCAATGCAGTATCGCCAAGCAGAAACTGATAGCCAAGTTCTGCATGCATGGGTAGACCCTCAACCGGGACTTTGGATTCATGTCGCATTAAATTCACCCCGCATCATCTGGTCTGGGCGTTGAAAATCCTATCAACTGTGCTGGCTTGAGACAATTCACATCTCTTTAACCTGTGATTATCCCTCTCTCCAGTTGCACCATCTGGACCTGCAAAGATTTAATTACCTACAAAGACTCGCATTCGAAGTATCATCTTGAATCACTAAATTTGTCTATATATGTGGTTGTGGAACCCACCTCTTCATTCACCTGAGGAAGGAGCTGTGCTCCGAAAGCTAGTGATTCAACACAAACCTATTGGACTTTAACCTGGTGTTGTCAGACTTCCTACTGTGCCCACCCCACTCCAATGCCGGCATCTCCACATCTAGACCAGTAAAGCAGAGAACCAGGCTGAAGCTCCGGGGATCAGGATTCCACATGGCAGATTAACGCAGCAACCCAATTCAAGGGCAATTCAGGATGGGTGTAAATGAATAATGAAAATGTCAATCATGTAACTTTTCCATACACGGAAATGAATCGGGTTTGATGTTTCTGAGCGGTTTTAAAGCGAGGCCCTTTGAGCAAACATGATCATCACTACACTACAGAAACAGGGAACAGCGCTTCGTGCACTGACCAAGAACAGTAAACAGTGCATCCTTATTGCACTGAAGAACCTTCTATTGTGGAAGTACAATTTGACTGAAAATTAGGCAATTGGTGGAGAAATTGACCTGACTTTTGAATCATAAAATGCCACAGCACATTAGAAAACCATTCACAACTAACACATGTGAACTCTGACTGCGATTCCTGCCAGTCTCCATCGCAGAGTAGTTTGCAGGGTATCATTTGGAACTTTGCGGGTGTCAGGTAATGCATTTGTTTAACTATTGAACAATAAATAACAATGATACAACTTATCTGTAAATTTAGATGAGTAACGTCAATAATGTTTTGAATAATAATAATGAGGGACACTTAGTGTGTGAGGAGACGTGATAATCAGGGGGGGGTGGGGGGGGGTTGTTGGGTTACGGGTATAGGGTGGATACGTGGGTGTGAGTAGGGTGATGATTGCTCGGCACAACATTGAGGGCCGAAGGGCCTGTTCTGTGCTGTTCTATGTTCTAATATTCACAGAATTCTCCGAAAGAATTTTGAGGCCAAATATATATCTAATAAGTGGGATTCAGATGATATGCAGAAACAAACGCATGTTATCCAAACATCCCTCAAACTAAGCAAGAAGAATTCAATGTTCCTGCACAGTTTTGAATGGAGGATCTTTCGCGAGTTAGATGAACATGTTAACCACTACACCACAGAAACAGGCAGCAGCGGAGCAGCCAATGGACCTATGCTATGTTCAACTGCAGTATCTTGCTGCAGCTTCTGATGGATAGGCTGAGAGGCCATGTCACTTATTATCCTCCTCCACCTTCCCCACATGTTTATTTCCAGCAACTTATTTTCATTTCTTCCATCGATCTGTTTTTCCTCCACCATTGTCCCCCCCTCCCCCCTTGGACAATCTGCTCCCTGTTCCTAGTCTTCCTTTCACTCACTGCTAACTTTTATTCTGCCGTTAAGATTCTAATCTCTTAACGCGCCACTGTCAGCACTGTTCTTAGCTTTTATTACCCCGACTTACATTCCCTTTTTCTTTCTGTCATTTTAGTCATTCTCCACCTATCCCTGGCCCTCTACCCAGCCCCACATCTCCACAAGCTCCCTGCCCTCCCACCCCATCCACTGTCCACCCACAATAGTCTAAACCTGACCCTATTTGCAGTTCTCCAGCTTTGACAAAGAGTCACCCAGACTCAAAACGACAGCTGCCATCTCTCTCCACAGAGGCTGTCAGACCTGCTGAGATTGTCCAATATTTTCTGTTTTTGTTTCCGATTGAACAATCCGCAGTAAGTTGCTTTTATCTCACAATTAGACATGATTGAGACAGTTATGTTCATCTGCATCTGTAAGTACATTAAATTCTGTTGTGGTTGAACAAACTGCCAATATCGGAACTGTGTCAAAGCAGGAAATTCTTTATCATCTCACTGCTTCTTGAAAATGCAGCACTTCAGACTTTGCTGAATCAATTTTTGTGGCTGATGTGAGACCAGATCTCCTATTCCTCTCACATACGAGATTCAGGTAATATTCAGGGACAAACGGATGTTGTGGAAAGTTTTCCTCGGACTCAATGAGAAGCATTTAATGCTTCTGGCAGTTTCAAACCGGGGACCTTTCACGTGTTAGGTGACTGCAATAACCCCTACTCTACACAGCTGGCATCCAGGCTTTTCACAGTAACTTCATTGAAGCCTACTCGTGACAATAAGCGATTTTCACTTTTTCACTTTCACTGGACCCAATGGACTTGTGCAACATTCAACTGCACAGTCTTGCTGCAGCTTTCAATGGGCAGCACAAGTGGATAGCACTGTGGCTTCACAGCGCCAGGGTCTCAGGTTCGATTCCCTGCTGGGTCACTGTCTGTGCGGAGTGTGCACGCTCTTCCCGTGTCTGCGTGGGTTTCCTCCAGGTGCTCTGGTTTCCTCCCACAGCCAAAGATGTGCAGGTTTGATGGATTGGCCATGCTAAATTGCCCTTAATGTCCACAAAGGTTAGGAGGGGTTATTGGGTTCTGGGATCGGGTGGAAGTGAGGGCTTAAATGAGTCGGTACATACCCGATGGGCTGAATGGCCTCCTTCTGCACTGTATGCTCTAATGGTTCAGCTGAGAAGCCGTGTCACTGATTACATGAAGACAACTGTTTCTTTAAAACAGACGTCTCAAGTTGTAAGACTGTAAGATATAAAACTGATATTGAACTTAAGCATTTGTTCAGCAAACATCCAACGGAACAATGCTCTCTGTTCAATCATTAATGCATCATTCTTATCTTCCTACAGAAAATTTCCCCTTAATTTTACTCAATATTTGTTTCATTATTCAATGTTCAACATCAGTATATTTATTTGTTACATATGACTTCATTTTGAATTGAACAGATCTCGAGTCTTCACTCTGAATAACTCTGAAATATAAACCATTGAATTGCAAACATGACTGACCAAGAAAGCGTTTCACTGGGTAATACAAATCCCATGAATCTTTGTTAACACTGACCACAGACAGCTTTTAAACAAAGTCAAATATAATTAAATGGAAGTGAATTGAGAATTATGTGTTGCTTATATTTGACTCCTGTGTTTTGGTGTGAAACATTCTGCAGCCTAAATCCCGTTCATGCATAAGAGAGGGGCGACAGCAAATCCGCACTGAGCCTGGATTTCCTCATCTCCCTGATTGGCTTTTCCTGTTTCTCCGTCATGAAGGCTGAATTTTTCAAAAAGATGGCTCAGTTAAATCTCTGTCATTTCCTCCAATTCAGTGACAGTATTGTTTGTGTCTGTCTATATGAGTATACATTACCATTAGAAATGTTTTGGATGGCGATTAAAATATTAATCGGTGTCTACAAAGCCATTAAATTATTTTGTGAACTGAGCAAACTGCCAAGATCCGCACTTTGTTTTTTCATGTGTGGAACGATCTGTCTGGACTGTACGCAGAACAATACTTTTCACTGTACCTCGGTACACGTGACAAATCAAATCCAATCAAAGAGACAGTTTCTTACTCATCTTCTGATTGAACAATGAGCCTTCTTAAGAATTATTCATTCATGGGAGGTGGGGGTCACTGGCTGGACCAGCATTTACTGCTCATTCCAATTGCCCCTGAACTGTGTGTCTTGTGAGGCTATTTCGGAGAGCACTTACAAATCAACCACGACATTGCTGTGGATTTGGAGTCACATGTAGGCCAGGCCACGTAAGAAGAACAGATTTCCTGAAGAACATTAGTTCATGGATTTTTACAACAATCAACAGTGTTATCATTAAACTTACAGTTCGAGACTTTTAGTCAATTTCACCATCTGTCAAAGGCAGATTCGATCCCAGATCCCCAGAGCATTAACCTGGGTCTCTGGATTACTAGCCCACTAACAATATCATTACACCAATGCTTAGTCCACATATTCTTGACAGAATATGATGCCTAATGATGTGTTCTGTGATCTTTTCTTGCAATGCTTCCACAGAACTGTTGGTGACTTAGGCAGAACGATGATTTATTAATGTACACGTGGTAAGGTAACGATCAGAATGCTGTACAGACTAAGTTATCACAGAGTTACATTAGACTCTCTTGGAACTACCCTTATGTGCGACTGGCCTCGTGTATGCCTGACAACCTTCTGCTGGTAGCAGGATGTCACCCGACTGATGCCTGACGCCAACTACTGGTGGGAGGTCACACTGCTGAGTACATGTAATAATATATACAGGCTTATCACCACATCTCGTAACTTCTCAAAATTATTGAGTAATTTATTTTATCAAACAAATTCTGATAGCTCTGCAGTTTCTGGAAACATTTTGGTTGATCATGTTATTTTTTTAAATAAAGACCGAGCCTTTTCAAGATAATTACCCAATACACCAATTCCCTGATCATAATCAATATTCACTACTGAATAGACTTGAATTTAATTATTGTATTTTGCTATGAAATCAATACATAGTTAATATAGAAAAGGTGCAGAAGGGGAAATGGCTGCAAGAAACCACATGTTGGAGGTATAAAAGGGCTTCCTTGACCTTGTTACTGATGACAGTGAATACACTATGAAAATAACAATTTTAAAACTAAATGTGATTACAGATGTGTACTTACAGCTTCCTCCATTACAACAGTGAATATGGTTCAAAAGTACTCCATTGGCTTTAAAACACTATAAGAGGTCCAGTGGAAGTGAGAGGTTTTATAGAAATGTACATTTATTCTAATTGTCCGCAAACTAAGATCTATTACACTCGGTAACCTCACCAGAATCATTGATGAAGACTGAGTCTTAATTTTGTGTAATAACCAACACAGTGCTGGATCTCCCATTGGATCGATCCAGGTCCCGGATGGGTAGGAGGCCGGCAGCGGCTAAGGTATTGAGTGGGTTTATGGGAGGGGTGGATCCCTGGAGGTTTGCGAGGCCAAAGGCCAGGGAGTACTCGTTTTCTCCCACGTGCATAAGGCCTATTCCAGGATTGAATTTTTTTGTCCTGAGCAGGGGGCTGGTTTCAAGGGTGGAGGATGCTGAATACTCTGCCATAGCCATTTCGGATCATGCCCCGCACTGGGTGGACCTCGGGCTGGGGGAGGAGAGGGACCAGCATCCGCTCTGGTGCTTGGAGGTGGGGCTGCTGGCAGATGAGGAGGTGGCCGGGAGGGTTCGGGGGTGTATCATGAGGTACCTTGAGGCCAACAATAACGGGGAGGTCCGAGTGGGGATGGTCTGGGAGGCATTAAAGGCGGTGATTAGAGGGGAGTTGATTTTCATCCGAACCCATAGGGAGAGGGGAGAGCAGAGGGAGAGGGACAGATTAGTGGGGGAGATGGTGAGGGTGGACAGGAGATATGCGGAGGCTCCGGAGAAGGGGGAGCAGCGTAGCCTTCAAGCCAGGTTCAATCTACTGACCACCAGAAAGGCGGAAGCTCAGTGGAGGAAAGCACAGGGAACGGTGTATGAATACGGGGAGAAGGCGAGTAGGATGCTGGCACACCAGCTCCGAAAGCGAGACGCAGCCAGGGAGATTGGGGGAGTGAAGGATAGAGATGGGAAGGTGGTGCGGAGGGGGGCGGACGTTAATGGGGTCTTTAGGGACTTTTATGGGGAATTGTACCGGTCTGAACCCAGGTGGAGGGGGGGGGGGGGGGGGGAATGGGGCGCTTCTTGGACAAGCTGCGATATCCGAAGGTGGAGACGGGACATGTGGAGGGACTGGGGGCGCCGATTGAGCTGGAGGAGCTGGTTAAAGGGATAGGGAACATGCAGTCGGGGAAGGCGCCGGGACCGGATGGGTTTCCGGCCGAATTTTATAAAATGTATGCGGACCTGTTGGTCCGGACCTTTAACGAGGCAAGGGAGGGGGGGTGGGGGGGGGGGGGGCTTTGCCCCAACTATGTCACGGGCGCTGATTTCCTTGATCCTTAAGCAGGACAAGGACCCTCTGCAGTGTGGGTCATATAGGCCGATCTCGCTGCTAAATGTAGATGCCAAGCTGTTGGCAAAGATCTTAGCTACAAGGATAGAGGATTGTGTGCCGGTGGTCATTCACGAGGACCAGATGGGGTTTGTAAAGGGAAGGTAGTTGAATACCAACA
>NW_024055828.1:0-995 GCF_902713615.1 Scyliorhinus canicula | reverse complement strand
TCTCATTGGATTTACCGCCCAAATCCGGCAGTACGCAGCCGATAGATCCTGCCCATCTTTTAAAATTGTGGCACCACATTGTGTGAGTTTGTGAGGTTCTAATGAATTATTAAATACGTGACAAGGGGCTTATTTCTTTCAGCATTCTTGTGTGAATGGGTTATATGGACAGCAGCACAATCATTTTTTGAACTTAGCCAAAATTATATCTGTCTCCATTCTTGCACTCTTTAATTTTAGTATCAACTTCAAACATATTGTTAATGTAGCTGTTCGTCTGAACTTCCTTAGAATGACAATCAGCATTGGGAATCTTGTGGGTTGGGGAGTTCTGTGGGGGGTGGGTGAGGGAATCCTGAGGAGGGGGTAGGTGGAGGCTTGGGGAGTCCCATTGGGGGGAGTAGTCAAGTGTTGGGGGGGGGGGGGGGGTGGAGGAGGTGGAGCGGGCAGTTGTTCTGATCTGTGGATCAGTTGCCCAAAAGTATTATGACTGGTCCCCAGGTGAGGTTCCCCCAGTTTGTTATGGTTCCGGAAATAATAAAAACGTATCCACCAGATTAGAAATGGGAAGTGAGTCCAAAAATAAAAGTTAAAAAAGATTTACAAATCAGTCTTTGGCTTCTTCTTGAAGAGCAGATGGTGAAATGTTGCGGTTGTTAGGTTGGGTGATTCAGTTAGCGCTGGCTCTGGCAGTTGATCAGTTGGTTTGGAGATTCATGGTACTGCAGGTTAGCTGAAAGGAGTTGTCCTGCTTCTTTTTCTTTTGTGGCTTTGATGACTTGCTTTCAGCAATCAGAGAGAGGGTGAAACTTTTTACCGACAAGAGCAGATGTGTCACGATGCTCTTCAGCTGTGACCCTCTAGCATAGTAGAGCTCGAACATCAGAACAGCACGCACAGATCAGCGTTGCAGTTGGTTTTTAACCCTTTGTTCTTGTGTATTGCTGAAAGGGGAGAACCACAACCTGCCTGGGATATAATTCACAGGAGATGGT
>NW_024055827.1:0-24888 GCF_902713615.1 Scyliorhinus canicula | reverse complement strand
CTGCCCCCCCACACCCCCCTCCCTGCCTCACCCCCACACCCCCTTCCCTGCCCCCGCCACACCCCCTCCCTGCCCCCCACCCCACACCCCCTCCCTGCCCCCCCACACCCCCTCCCATGCCTCACCCCCACACCCCCTCCCTGCCCCGCCACACCCCCTCCCCTGCCCCCCCACCCCACACCCCCTCCCTGCCCCCCTCACCGCAACCTCCCCCCCCACAACCTACCCCCCCACACCACCCCGCAACCTACCCTCCCCACACCCCCTCCCTGCCCCCCTCACCGCAACCTACCCCCCCACACCCCCTCCCTGCCCCCCCCACACCCCCCTCCCTGCCCCCCCGCCCACACCCCCTCCCTGACCCCCCCCACACCCCCTCCCTGACCCCCCCCCACCGCAACCTACCCTCCCCACACCCCCTCCCTGCCCCCCCCACACCCCCTCCCTGACCCCCCCCACCGCAACCTACACCCCCCCCACAACACCCACACCCCCCTCCCTGCCCCCCAGCCCTATCCCCCTCTTCCACATTGCCCCTCTCGTCTTCATCAAGCCATCAGTAACCCCCAACCCCCGACTCCAACGCTCCTCACACTCCTCCCCTCCTCAAACTTTGTACCTTTATTGTGGCTGCTGAGTGACACAGAGATGCCCAGATAGACACTGGTCTGTGTCACTGCTGGAAGGGCAGACAGCACAGAGCTGTCCAGATAGACACTGGTCTGTGTCACTGCTGGAAGGGCAGACAGCACAGAGCTGCCCAGATAGACACTGGTCTATGTCACTGCTGGAAGGGCAGACAGCACAGAGCTGTGCAGATAGACACTGGTGTGGGTCACTGCTGGAAGGGCAGACAGCACAGAGCTGTCCAGATAGACACTGGTGTGTGTCGCTGCTGGAAGGGCAGACAGGACAGAGCTGCCCAGATAGACACTGGTCTGTGTCCCTGCTGGAAGGGCAGACAGCACAGAGCTGCCCAGATAGACACTGGTGTGTGTCCCTGCTGGAAGGGCAGACAGCACAGAGCTGTCCAGATAGACACTGGTGTGTGTCCCTGCTGGAAGGGCAGACAGCACAGAGCTGCCCAGATAGACACTGGTCTGTGTCACTGCTGGAAGGGGAGACAGCACAGAGCTGCCCAGATAGACACTGGTGTGTGTCCCTGCTGGAAGGGCAGACAGCACAGAGCTGCCCAGATAGACACTGGTGTGTGTCCCTGCTGGAAGGGCAGACAGCACAGAGCTGCCCAGATAGACACTGGTGTGTGTCACTGCTGGAAGGGCAGACAGCACAGAGCTGCCCAGATAGACACTGGTGTGTGTCCCTGCTGGAAGGGCAGACAGCACAGAGCTGCCCAGATAGACACTGGTGTGTGTCCCTGCTGGAAGGGCAGACAGCACAGAGCTGCCCAGATAGACACTGGTGTGTGTCCCTGCTGGAAGGGCAGACAGCACAGAGCTGTCCAGATAGACACTGGTGTGTGTCACTGCTGGAAGGGCAGACAGCACAGAGCTGCCCAGATAGACACTGGTCTGTGTCACTGCTGGAAGGAGGAGACAGCACAGAGCTGCCCAGATAGACACTGGTGTGTGTCCCTGCTGGAAACACAGACAGCACAGAGCTGCCCAGATAGACACTGGTCTGTGTCACTGCTGGAAGGAGGAGACAGCACAGAGCTGCCCAGATAGACACTGGTCTGTGTCCCTGCTGGAAGGGCAGACAGCACAGAGCTGCCCAGATAGACACTGGTGTGTGTCCCTGCTGGAAGGGCAGACAGCACAGAGCTGCCCAGATAGACACTGGTGTGTGTCACTGCTGGAAGGGCAGACAGCACAGAGCTGTCCAGATAGACACTGGTGTGTGTCCCTGCTGGAAGGGCAGACAGCACAGAGCTGCCCAGATAGACACTGGTGTGTGTCCCTGCTGGAAGGAGGAGACAGCACAGAGCTGCCCAGATAGGCACTGGTGTGTGTCACTGCTGGAAGGGCAGACAGGACAGAGCTGCCCAGATAGACACTGGTGTGTGTCCCTGCTGGAAGTGCAGACAGCACAGAGCTGCCCAGATAGACACTGGTGTGTGTCCCTGCTGGAAGGAGGAGACAGCACAGAGCTGTCCAGATAGACACTGGTGTGTGTCACTGCTGGAAGGGCAGACAGCACAGAGCTGCCCAGATAGACACTGGTCTGTGTCCCTGCTGGAAGGGCAGACAGCACAGAGCTGCCCAGATAGACACTGGTCTGTGTCACTGCTGGAAGGGCAGACAGCACAGAGCTGCCCAGATAGACACTGGTGTGTGTCCCTGCTGGAAGGGCAGACAGCACAGAGCTGTGCAGATAGACACTGGTGTGTGTCCCTGCTGGAAGGGCAGACAGCACAGAGCTGCCCAGATAGACACTGGTGTGTGTCCCTGCTGGAAGGGCAGACAGCACAGAGCTGCCCAGATAGACACTGGTGTGTGTCCCTGCTGGAAGGGGAGACAGCACAGAGCTGCCCAGATAGACACTGGTGTGTGTCCCTGCTGGAAGGGCAGACAGCACAGAGCTGCCCAGATAGACACTGGTCTGTGTCACTGCTGGAAGGGCAGACAGGACAGAAGTACAGGTAGGTACGGTTAGAAAGAAGGTCAATGCAATGCTTGTCTTCATTGGCAGAGGGATAGAACACCGCCGGTCTGTTTGGCTCACTTGGTTGGGCAGCTGGTTTGTGATGCAGAACGAGGTCAGCAGCGTGGGTTCAATTCCCGTACCGACGGGGGTTATTCATCAAGGCTCCGCCTTCTCATCCTCGCCCCTCGCCTGAGGTGTGGTGACCCTCAGGTTAAATCCCCACCAGCCAGTTCTCCCCCTCAAAGGGGAAAGCAGCCGATGGTCACCTGGGGCTCTGGTGAATTGACCTGAACTTTCGAACCAAAGTAGGAATGTAATGTTGGGACGGTATAAGACGGGGGTGAGTCCATAACTGGGATACTGTGTTGTGGTGACCACATTACAGAAAGGATGGATTGCTCTGCAGAGAGGGAAGAGGAGGGGTACTAGAATATTGACAGGGCTGGAGAATTGTAGCTACCAGGAGGGATTGGAGAGGTTTGGGTTCTTTTCCTTGAACAGTGACAGGACTGAGGTGTACAAAACGGTGAGGCGTAGAGATAGAGTTAGACAGGAGCAACCTCTTCCCATTGGCTGTGAGTTCAAACCCCCATGGGTGATTGATGTGTGGCCGGAGGTTTGGGGGGGGCAATGAGGAAAATCCTGTTCTGCAGAGAGTGTTGGGTGGTCTGGGAATCACTGCCTGAGTTGCTGGTGGAGGCAGAGACCTTATACTGTTTGAAAAAGCAGCTGGATTTCCACCTTAAGTGTTGTAAACTGCAGAGCTATGGGCCGTGTGAAGTACAATGGGATTAGAAAGGACACCTGGATATATTTGGGTTAGCATGAACAAGACGGTTGGAATGGCCCCCCTTCTGGGCTGTATCATTTCTCTGGTTCTGTGTCTATGGTGCTACCTTGTGACCTTGAGGAGAGCGTGTGCAGAAAGCTGAGCTGTGAAGAATACAGCTTGCAGCCACCCTCACAGACCCAGCAGCTGCAGGAGATCTTTGTGCTGTCTTTATTGGTGTTTGTATAGAGGAAATCTATGAGGACTGTTGCCTGAAAGGGATGTTTAGCTTCGAGTTTGACACGCAGAAATCTTTTTAGAGATTTCGATAGGCTGCAAAATCGGGCAGAGAAATGGCAGATGGAATTTAACCCGGACAAATGCGAGGTGATGCATTTTGGTCGATCCAATTCAGGCGGGAGCTATAAAATAAATGGCAGAACCATCAGGAGCAGAGAGACACAGAGAGATCTGGGCGTGCAGGTCCACAGATCCTTAAACGTGGCAGCACAGGTGGAAATGGTGGGAAAGAAAGCATTCGGCATGTTTGCCTTCATCGGACGGGGTATCGAGTATAAAAGCTCAAACATTATGTCACAGTTATATAGAACAATGGTTAGGCCACATTTGGAATACTGTGTCCAACTCTGGTCACCGCACTACCAGAAGGATGTGGAGGCTTTGGAGAGAGACAGAAAAGGTTTAGCAGGATGTTGCCTGGTATGGAGGGTATTAGATATGAGGAGAGATTGAATAAACTGGGATTGTTCTCCCCAGAGAGACGGAGGCTGAGGGGCGACCTGATTAAACATTCACCCTCAACCACCATTAACCATTAAACATTCCCCCTCAATCACCATTAACCATTAAACATTCACCCTCAACCACCATTCACCATTAAACATTCACCCTCAACCACCATTAACCATTAAACATTCACCCTCAACCACCATTAACCATTAAACATTCACCCTCAACAACCATTAACCATTAAACATTCAGCCTCAACCACCATTAACCATTAAACATTCACCCTGAACCACCATTGACCATTAAATATTCCCCCTCAATCACCATTAACCATTAAACATTCACCCTCAACCACCATTAACCATTAAACATTCAGCCTCAACCACCATTAACCATTAAACATTCACCCTGAACCACCATTGACCATTAAATATTCCCCCTCAATCACCATTAACCATTAAACATTCACCCTCAACCACCATTAACCATTAAACATTCACCCTCAATCACCATTAACCATTAAACATTCACCCTCAACCACCATTAACCATTAAACATTCACCCTCAACCACCATTAACCATTAAACATTCACCCTGAACCACCATTAACCATTAAACATTCCCCCTCAATCACCATTAACCATTAAACATTCACCCTCAACCACCATTAACCATTAAACATTCACCCTCAACCACCATTAACCATTAAACATTCACCCTCAACAACCATTAACCATTAAACATTCAGCCTCAACCACCATTAACCATTAAACATTCACCCTGAACCACCATTGACCATTAAATATTCCCCCTCAATCACCATTAACCATTAAACATTCACCCTCAACCACCATTAACCATTAAACATTCACCCTCAATCACCATTAACCATTAAACATTCACCCTCAACCACCATTAACCATTAAACATTCACCCTGAACCACCATTAACCATTAAACATTCCCCCTCAATCACCATTAACCATTAAACATTCAGCCTCAACCACCATTAACCATTAACCATTCACCCTCAACCACCATTAACCATTAAACATTCACCCTCAACCACCATTAACCATTAAACATTCAGCCTCAACCACCATTAACCATTAACCATTCACCCTCACCCACCATTAACCATTAAACATTCACCCTCACCCACCATTAACCATTAAACATTCACCCTGAACCACCATTAACCATTAAACATTCACCCTCAACCACCATTAACCATTAAACATTCACCCTCAACCACCATTAACCATTAACCATTCACCCTCAACCACCATTAACCATTAACCATTCAGCCTCAACCACCATTAACCATTAAATATTCCCCCTCAACCACCATTAACCATGAAATAACTGGACACAGTTAGTTACAGACGATTTCTCTTTAACAAGGTAGAATTTCCTGTCACTGAGTCTCAGACAGGAGCCAGCTTTCCTGCAGCATCCACTGAGCTGAGAGAGATGCTGTTTCTCAGCTTCTACAAGGGTTCATGTCGACTCCAATAGCGGGTTCATGCCTGACAAAGAGCCTTTATTACACTGGGGAAATTCAGCAACTACAGCTGGAATCCCCCTCCCAGTACACGTGGGAAACTGTCCTGGATTCTGGGAATATAAAGCCGGCAGGTATCAAAGCAGGAGCCCCATTAGCGCCTCAACCCACTAGTCCCATGTGACCGAGGATCACTCTGGGATTGACAATTCTTTGGTCAGTGTGTCAGTCTGTACAGAAAGCTTCAAACCTGACAGGTTAAAGAGGGAACGGTTGCTTTATAATCTGTTGTTACTTTGAAGGAACATCTGACATACCTGCAACATTCCCACAACGTGCATAACTGAATAGTTTCTCCAGACCGATTGCCAGCGCACTTTTAATATCCTCTGCATCAACTTCAGTTTCAACCCTCTTACGTTCTTTAAATTGCACCTCAAGATAATTCTGAAACAAGAAAATAAAATCCATCACCATGTGACACAACTGAACTGGCACCAAAACCCATCAGTGTTGAGGGGCCTGTCCTCGGTTCCCAGGTGTGGGAACAGTATTCATGTCCTGCATGGACTGACCTGGGAAAAGAGTTTGGAGTTGATGATGGGAGACTTGGCATCCCCATTTCCAGATGGATTTTCCTGACCCCCTCATGCACTCTTTCAACTTTCGAGTTACCCTGCACATTGGGCCTGACTCCTTCCCCTTGGGCTTTCAATGAAAACAAATATAGAGAATGTTATTGACGGCCATCGACACTGAATCATGTCCAGTCATTGTGTTTCCCTTTGGCTGTTTTACCACATTATTTAAACAGAAAGGTTTCAATGGGTTAGAAACTGAGCCTCGTATCCAGGCACTAATCCAGGCTGAAAGCATAGGAGCTGGAATAGGCCCAACAGCTCCTCAAGCCTGTTCCTGATAGGGAGACCCCCCCTCCACACAGAGACCCCTGTGATAGGGAGACCCCCCCTCCACACAGAGACCCCTGTGATAGGGAGACCCCCCCACAGAGACCCCTGTGATAGGGTGACCCCCCCACAGAGACCCCTGTGATAGGGAGACCGCCCCTCTCCCCACAGAGACCCCTGTGATAGGGAGACCCCCCCTCCACACACAGAGACCCCGTGATAGGGAGACCCCCCCCCCCACAGAGACCCCTGTGATAGGGAGACACCCCCACAGAGACCCCTGTGATAGGGAGACGTCCCCACAGAGACCCCTGTGATAGGGAGACCCCCCCACAGAGACCCCTGTGATAGGGAGACCCCCACAGAGACCCCTGTGATAGGGAGACCCCCCCCCACAGAGACCCCTGTGATAGGGACCCCCCCCCACAGAGACCCCGTGATAGGGAGACCCCCCCACAGAGACCCCTGTGATAGGGAGACCCCCCCACAGAGACCCCTGTGATAGGGACCCTCCCCCACAGAGATCTCTGTGATAGAGAGACCCCCCCACAGTGACCCCTGTGATAGGGAGACCCCCCCCAAAGAGACCCCTGTGAGAGGGAGACCCCCCCACAGAGACCCCTGTGATAGGGAGACACCCCCCCCCACAGAGACCCCTGTGATAGGGAGACCCCCCCCCCACAGAGACCCCTGTGATAGGGAGACCCCCCCACAGAGACCCCTGTGATAGGGAGACCCCCCCCCCCCACAGAGACACCTGTGATAGGGAGACCCCCCCCACAGAGACCCCTGTGATAGGGAGACACCCCCCCCCCCCCAGAGACCCCTGTGATAGGGAGACCCCCCCCCCACAGAGACACCTGTGATAGGGAGCCTCCCCCCTGCTGCCGGAGGGGAGGGAGTGTGAGGGCTAATGGGGAGGGGGGGTGAGGGCTAATGGGGAGGGGGGGTGAGGGCTGATGGGGGTGGGAGGGGCTGTGTGGTGGGGAGGGGGGGTGAGGGCTGATGGGGAGGGGGGATGAGGGCTGATGGGGGGTGGGCTGGGCTGTGTGATGGGGGGGGGTGAGGGCTGATGGGGGTGGGCTGGGCTGTGTGGTGGGGAGGGGGGGTGAGGGCTGATGGAGAGGGGGGTGAGGGCTGATGGGGAGGGGGGGTGAGGGCTGATGGGGGTGGGCTGGGCTGTGTGGTGGGGAGGGGGGGTGAGGGCTGATGGAGAGGGGGGGTGAGGGCTGATGGGGGTGGGCTGGGCTGTGTGGTGGGGAGGGGGGGTGAGGGCTGATGGAGAGGGGGGTGAGGGCTGATGGGGAGGGGGGGTGAGGGCTGATGGGGGTGGGCTGGGCTGTGTGATGGGGAGGGGGTGTGAGGGCCGATGGGGGGTGGGCTGGGCTGCGGATGGGGAGGGGGGGGTGAGGGCCGATGGGGGGTGGGCTGGGCTGCGGATGGGCTCACTTGGTCCCTACTATCTGGGCCCAGGTGTGGTGGGCCTGACCAATGGGGCAAACATTCCAACGTGACTCTCAGGGACAGAGAATCCCGGGAGTGCTGAGCAAAGGGGTCATTCCCATCCATTCCCATTTATTTATGCTCCCGCTGCCCTGTGGTCAATGTGTCTCTTTGCCTTGGGTCCCATGGGCCCTGACTTGATCAGTCTGCCACGAGGGACCCTATCAACAGCCTGGCTAAAGTCCATATCGACCACTCCAAATGCATTTCTGGTTCAAGACATTACTGTGACGGGAGAACCAAAACCCTAAAATGGATTTGCTGAATATGCTCTCTGTCACGCTGATACAGGGTAGCACAGGGGTTAGAACTGTGGCTTCACAGTGCCAGGGTCCCAGGTTTGATTCCCGGCTTGGGTCACTGTCTGTGCGGAGTCTGCACGTTCTCCCCGTGTCTGCGTGGGTTTCCTCCGGGTGCTCCGGTTTCCTCCCACAAGTCCCGAAAGACGTGCTGTTAGGTGAATTGGACATTCTGAATTCTCTCTCTGTGACCCGAACAGGCGCCGGAATGTGGCGACTAGGGGATTTTCACAGTAACTTCATTGCAGTGTTAATGTAAGCCTACTTGTGACATTAATAAAGATTATTATTGTTCTAATTATACTTACCTTGTCCTCAACAAATATTGAGGGTTTCTGGCAGTCATTTTCATCACAGAGTTCGATCACCTTGCCTACTAGATTCTGTGCAGCGAGATGGTTCCAGAAGAGGACAGACACGGTTAAGAAGATTCTCAGCATCTTGGTGTCGGGACAGGTCTCTGGTGAATTCACTGAATGACCCTCAGCACCTTCAGCTCGATCTGCAGTTTGAGCAGAGAGCTCAGGGATTTTTATACAGTTTCAAAGGGATGGTTTTGAATAAAGTTTAGCTACGGGAACATCACGGTGTTGAAGAAACTCTCCAGCTGATTAACTATGGAAATGTATTTTGGTATTTTGATCCCAGCCTGGAATATAGAAATCATTTAGAAATTACTGGCAGCACGGTAGCACAGTGGTTAGCACTGTTGCTTCAGTGCTCCATGGTCCCATGTTCGATTCCTGGCTTGGGTCACTGTCTGTGTGGAGCCTGCACGTTCTCCCCGTGTCTGCGTGGGATTCCTCCGGGTGCTCCGGTTTCCTCCCACAAGTCCCGAAAGACGTGCTGTTAGGTGAATTGGACATTCTGAATTCTCCCTCTGTGACCCGAACAGGTGCCGGAATGTGGCGACTAGGGGCTTTTCACAGTAACTGCATTGCAGTGTTAATGTCAGCCTACTTGTGACAATAATAAAGATGATTATTATTATCTGTGTGATGCTGGTTGCTGGGAAATGTGAACTGCCCGGGGGCAGATATTTCACTATTGATTCCCGTTCACACACTCAGCATTGACCCCCCTGCCTGAGTTAGACAGGGTTTTGGTGGGAAAGGTTATGGGGACAGGCAGCAAAGTGGGGTTAAGGCCACAGTGAGATCAGACATGATCTAATCGAACGATGGAGCAGGTTGGAGGGGCTGATCGATCTACTCCAGCTCCAATCTTTATTTAATTCATCCTTGGGATGTGGGTGTTGCTGGGAGGGGCCGCCATTTGTTGCCCATCCCTAATTACCCTGGTACTGAGCGGCTGGCTCAGAGGGAACCGCATTGCTGTGGGTCTGGAGTCACGTGTAGGTCAGACCGGGTAAGGGCGGCAGATTCCCTTCCCTGAAGGGATTTTATCAATCATTAGACTTTCAGATGTTCTTTATTGAATTAAAATGTGACCATGTGCCAGAGTGGGATTGGATCCCAGGATCCCAGACCATTCTCCTGGCTCTCTGGATGACTTGCCCAGTGACGATGCATCAACCTAGGCCCACACCCCACCATATCCCATAACCCCAGCTAACCTTTGGGCAATAAGGGCAATTAACATGACCAATCCACCCAACCTGCACATCTTTGCAATGTGGGAGGAAACCGGAGCACCCGGAGGAAACCCACGCAGACACGGGGAGAACGTGCAGACTCCAAACAGACAGTGATCCGAGGCTGGAAATGAACCCGGATCCCTGGCACTGTGAGACAGCAGTGCTAAGCCGGGTCCCTGGCACTGTGAGGCAGCAGTGTTAACCCGGGTCCCTGGCACCGTGAGGCAGCAGTGTTAACCCGGGTCCCTGGCACCGTGAGGCAGCAGTGTTAACCCGGGTCCCTGGCACTGTGAGGCAGCAATGTTAACCCGGGTCCCTGGCACTGTGAGACAGCAGTGTTAACCCGGGTCCCTGGCACTGTGAGGCAGCTGTGTTAACCCGGGTCCCTGGCACTGTGAGGCAGCAGTGTTAACCCGGGTCCCTGGCACCGTGAGGCAGCAGTGTTAACCCGGGTCCCTGGCACTGTGAGACAGCAGTGTTAACCCGGGTCCCTGGCACTGTGAGACAGCAGTGTTAACCCGGGTCCCTGGCACCGTGAGGCAGCAGTGTTAACCCGGGTCCCTGGCACCGTGAGGCAGCAGTGTTAACCCGGGTCCCTGGCACAGTGAGGCAGCAGTGCTAACCCGGGTCCCTGGCACTGTGAGACAGCAGTGTTAACCCTGGTCCCTGGCACTGTGAGACAGCAGTGTTAACCCGGCTCCCTGGCACTGTGAGGCAGCAGTGTTAACCCGGGTCCCTGGCACTGTGAGACAGCAGTGTTAACCCGGCTCCCTGGCACTGTGAGGCAGCAGCGTTAACCCGGCTCCCTGGCACTGTGAGGCAGCAGTGTTAACCTGGGTCCCTGGCACTGTGAGACAGCAGTGTTAACCCGGGTCCCTGGCACTGTGAGACAGCAGTGTTAACTCGGGACCCTGGTGCTGTCAGACAGCAGTGTTAACCCGGGTCCCTGGCGCTGTGAGACAGCAGTGTTAACCCGGGTCCCTGGCACTGTGAGACAGCAGTGTTAACCCGGGTCCCTGGCACTGTGAGGCAGCAGTGTTAACCCGGGTCCCTGGCACCGTGAGGCAGCAGTGTTAACCCGGGTCCCTGGCACTGTGAGACAGCAGTGTTAACCCGGGTCCCTGGCACTGTGAGACAGCAGTGTTAACCCGGGTCCCTGGCACTGTGAGACAGCAGTGTTAACCTGGATCCCTGGCACTGTGAGACAGCAGTGTTAACCCGGGTCCCTGGCACTGTGAGACAGCAGTGTTAACCCGGGTCCCTGGCACCGTGAGACAGCAGTGTTAACCCGGGTCCCTGGCACTGTGAGACAGCAGTGTTAACCCGTGTCCCTGGCACTGTGAGACAGCAGAGTTAACCCGCGTCCCTGGCACTGTGAGGCAGCAGTGTTAACCCTGGTCCCTGGCACTGTGAGACAGCAGTGTTAACCCGGGTCCCTGGCACTGTGAGGCAGCAGTGTTAACCCAGGTCCCTGGCACTGTGAGGCAGCAGTGTTAACCCGGGTCCCTGGCACTGTGAGGCAGCAGTGTTAACCGGGTACCTGGCACTGTGAGGCAGCAGTGTTAACCCGGGTCCCTGACACTATGAGGCAGCTGTGTTAACCCAGGTCCCTGGCACTGTGAGGCAGCAGTGTGAACCCGGCTCCCTGGCACTGTGAGACAGCAGTGTTAACCCGGGTCCCTGGCACTGTGAGACAGCAGTGTTAACCCGGGTCCCTGGCACTGTGAGACAGCAGTGTTAACCCGGGTCAATGGCACTGTGAGACAGCAGTGTTAACCTGGGTCCCTGGCACTGTGAGGCAGCAGTGTTAACCCGGGTCCCTGGCGCTATGAGACAGTGTTGCCTGGTATGGAGGGAAGGTCTTACGAGGAAAGGCTCAGGGAATTGAGGTTGTTTTCGTTAGAGAGGAGAAGGCTGAGAGGTGACTTAATAGAGACATATAAGATAGTCAGATGGTTAGATAGGGTGGACAGTGAGAGTCTTTTTCCTCGGATGGTGATGACCAACACGAGGGGACATAGCTTTAAATTGAGGGGTAGTAGATATAGGACAGATGTCAGAGGCAGTTTCTTTACTCAGAGAGTAGTAGGGGTGTGGAACGCCCTGCCTGCAACAGTAGTAGACTCCCCAACTTTAAGGGCATTTAAGGGGTCACTGGATAGACATATGGATGAAAATGGAATAGCGTAGGTGAGATAGGCTTCAGATGGTTTCACAGGTCGGCGCAACATCGAGGGCCGAAGGGCCCGTACTGCGCTGTAGTGTTCTATGTTCTAACCCGGGTCCTTAGCACTGTGAGACAGCAGTGCTAACCCGGGTCCCTGGCACAATGAGACAGCAGTGTTAACCGGGTCCCTGGTACCTTGAGACAGCAGTGTTAACACGGGTCCCTGGCACTGTGAGGCAGCAGTGTTAACCCGGGTCCCTGGCGCTGTGAGACAGCAGTGCTAACCCGGGTCCCTGGCACTGTGAGGCAGCAGTGTTAACCCTGGTCCCTGGCACTGTAAGACAGCAGTGTTAACCCGGATCCCTGGCACTGTGAGACAGCAGTGCTAACCCGGGTCCCTGGCACAATGAGGCAGCAGTGTTAACCCGGCTCCCTGGCACTGTGAGGCAGCAGTGTTAACCCAGGTCCCTGGCACTGTGAGGCAGCAGTGTTAACCCGGGTCCCTGGCACTGTGAGGCAGCAGTGTTAACCGGGTACCTGGCACTGTGAGGCAGCAGTGTTAACCCGGGTCCCTGACACTATGAGGCAGCTGTGTTAACCCAGGTCCCTGGCACTGTGAGGCAGCAGTGTGAACCCGGCTCCCTGGCACTGTGAGACAGCAGTGTTAACCCGGGTCCCTGGCACTGTGAGACAGCAGTGTTAACCCGGGTCCCTGGCACTGTGAGGCAGCAGTGTTAACCCGGGTCCCTGGCACTGTGAGACAGCAGTGTTAACCCGGGTCAATGGCACTGTGAGACAGCAGTGTTAACCTGGGTCCCTGGCACTGTGAGGCAGCAGTGTTAACCCGGGTCCCTGGCGCTATGAGACAGTGTTGCCTGGTATGGAGGGAAGGTCTTACGTGGAAAGGCTCAGGGAATTGAGGTTGTTTTCGTTAGAGAGGAGAAGGCTGAGAGGTGACTTAATAGAGACATATAAGATAGTCAGATGGTTAGATAGGGTGGACAGTGAGAGTCTTTTTCCTCGGATGGTGATGACCAACACGAGGGGACATAGCTTTAAATTGAGGGGTAGTAGATATAGGACAGATGTCAGAGGCAGTTTCTTTACTCAGAGAGTAGTAGGGGTGTGGAACGCCCTGCCTGCAACAGTAGTAGACTCCCCAACTTTAAGGGCATTTAAGGGGTCACTGGATAGACATATGGATGAAAATGGAATAGCGTAGGTGAGATAGGCTTCAGATGGTTTCACAGGTCGGCGCAACATCGAGGGCCGAAGGGCCCGTACTGCGCTGTAGTGTTCTATGTTCTAACCCGGGTCCTTAGCACTGTGAGACAGCAGTGCTAACCCGGGTCCCTGGCACAATGAGACAGCAGTGTTAACCGGGTCCCTGGTACCTTGAGACAGCAGTGTTAACACGGGTCCCTGGCACTGTGAGACAGCAGTGTTAACCCGCGACCCTGGCACTGTGAGGCAGCAGTGTTAACCCGGGTCCCTGGCACTGTGAGGCAGCAGTGTTAACCCGGGTCCCTGACACTGTGAGACAGCAGTGTTAACCCGGGTCACTGGCACTGTGAGGCAGCAGTGTTAACCCGGGTCCCTGGCACCGTGAGGCAGCAGTGTTAACCCGGGTCCCTGGCACTGTGAGACAGCAGTGTTAACCCGGGTCCCTGGCACCGTGAGACAGCAGTGTTAACCCCGGTCCCTGGCACAGTGAGGCAGCAGTGTTAACCCGGGTCCCTGGCACTGTGAGGCAGCAGTGCTAACCCGGGTCCCTGGCACTGTCAGACAGCAGTGTTAACCCGGCTCCCTGGCACTGTGAGGCAGCAGTGTTAACCCGGGTCCCTGGCACTGTGAGGCAGCAGTGTTAACCCGGGTCCCTGGCACTGTGAGACAGCAGTGTTAACCCGGGTCCCTGGCACTGTGAGGCAGCAGTGTTAACCCGGGTCCCTGGCACTGTGAGACAGCAGTGTTAACCCGGGTCCCTGGCACTGTGAGACAGCAGTGTTAACCCGGCTCCCTGGCACTGTGAGGCAGCAGCGTTAACCCGGCTCCCTGGCACTGTGAGGCAGCAGTGTTAACCTGGGTCCCTGGCACTGTGAGACAGCAGTGTTAACCCGGGTCCCTGGCACTGTGAGACAGCAGTGTTAACTCGGGACCCTGGTGCTGTCAGACAGCAGTGTTAACCCGGGTCCCTGGCGCTGTGAGACAGCAGTGTTAACCCGGGTCCCTGGCACTGTGAGGCAGCAGTGTTAACCCGGGTCCCTGGCACCGTGAGGCAGCAGTGTTAACCCGGGTCCCTGGCACTGTGAGACAGCAGTGTTAACCCGGGTCCCTGGCACTGTGAGACAGCAGTGCTAACCCGTGTAGCCATGCTGGCCACGCAAAATGGACACTGAGCCAAACTAAAATGGAAGGCTGCTGGGAAACAGACAGTTCAGCCAGAACAGCAGTCTGCAAAGAGCAGTTTGCATTCTGCAGCAGCAGAAACCAGTTTGGGCTCAGGTGAAAAGACCTTAGCTAGGTGCAAATGGCAAAACGCTTTGCATGCTAATGAGGCCATCAGACTTGAACACCCACACAATAGATACATTTGGTTCTGAATGGACACATTCCAATCAAGACCCAGACATCGAGGCACCAGAAACCTCCAAACAAAAGGACATAAGAAACGCCCCCTCCATCACGGAGACCCCCTCGCATTGGGGAATTAATCCAGTATCGATAAGAAATTGATCCAATAGGTAGAGCCCGCCCGAGAAGAGGGAAGGACAACGGAACCCCTATAAAAGATAGGGACCTCGTGTTGTCCGGTCTGTTAAACCCGTGCTCCGGCTCCGACTGACACCTGGTATCCTGACTCCAGCCGTTGAGCACCAGCCGCCGAAACCGTAAGTTCAACGCTCGCTACGCGATCCAAGCCCACTAGACTCCCAAGTGCCAGAACGCTTGCTGAAGGCTGCAGACAAAACCAGGACGAAGGCCTCGTTCTCTGACCTTGCCTGTTCCTGTTAGATAAGTATTCTGTTTGCTTATGTTTAGTTGTAGCTTAGTCTCTTAGTGTGTGCATGAGTATTTATTATTAACTGTATAATAAATATTGATCGTTTGAACTTGACTAATCGGTGTATAGCTTTTATTCGTTTGAACCCTTGAGGACCTGTGTTTCGTGCAACATTTAGTGGCGACATCCGCCGGGACCCTGTTGTAAGTGGAAACACCACAGTGTCCAGGACCCTGAAATTTGAATTAGAACTCCAAATTGCAGAGAAAGAAAGAGATCACAAGTATTCAAGGTGTTCAAAATAATAAGCGAAATTCGGAAGTGTGTTTTAGTGCATGCGTACTAACAGGGCTGTAAGGTAAAACTGAAAGCTTTTTGTTGCGACAAACTTTCGGTAGTTTTGTAATCGGAAAATAGCGTAAGCCGTACCCTTTTTACGAAACACCACCCCAGCAACCCCCTGTTCCAAATTATAAAAAGAGAGTCAGAGGAAATGGCCATGCAGGCAATGGAACGTCTGATGGATCCAGCAAAGTTTGTGGTCGCAGCGACCAGCAGCAGTAGCAGAGTAGGCCAGTGTCCCACGTGGGAGCTGGAACTCCGCAAATATTTACAGGGAAAGGGATGGCCCCTTTGGAAAGAGTTTTGTGCAAATGAGGAGACAGGTCCCGGGAGTATAGGTCATACTTGGTGGGAGAACCTCTCTCAAATACACAAAAAGAGTTTAGGTAAAGCACGCAAGCCGATGGCGATTGTGTCCTGCTTGGCACAGTTGCGAGGCGCAGAGGAGGTCATCAGGACGCTCCGGGCAGATTTAGAGGAAAGGAACCGAATGAGTAAGGTCGATGTCAGGGACATCGAGAAAGAAAACCTGGATCTTAAAGGGAAGTTGGCAGAGAAGGGTAGAGAGGTGGATGATGCCAAGAGGGCTCACCAGTCTTGTCTAGCTCATCTGAGCAGTTCCCAGACCCAGTATGAGAAAGCCTATCAGGACGTGCAACGTGCCGTTCTGATAAGACAGGAATCGGAGAAGCAGGTGGAGGCATTGCAGAGGCAATGTTCCGATCTCAAAGCAGCTTTGAGAGCACTCCATGCTGCAACAACCGAACAAAGACAAAGCACAGTTGACCACGCGAAATGCAGGAAACAGATTGCGGAACTGCAATCTCTGCTTTCGGTGCAGAATGGCTTCCAAAGCACCTTTGGAGCTCAGTTAGATGGGGAAAATGCCCCAGATTGGCAGGAATTAAGCGAGACAGCGCAGCGTTATGTTCAGGGAACATGTGCGCCCGCAGCTCAGCAGAAACGACAGGCACCCCAACCCCCCACAGCTCAGACCATAACCGCACCCATGAATCCCGTAACCACACAGAGGAAAGCCGAATCAGAAGGCGCCCCAGACATAACTTACACCACCCCTTTAACAGTAACCCAGCTAAGGGACGCTTGTGAAAAGATCACTCCGTTCCTCCCCACCGCAGACCCCCACCAGTTCTTTGCTAAAGTAAAACAGCAGGCTACCATGTACGGCCTGGATGAGAGAGAGCAGGTTAAGCTCACCGTGCTGAGCTTAGACCAGAGTGTAGTGGCAGCCCTCCCCGACCCACAAAACGTGGCAGGAGGCAGCCTAGAGGAGATGCACACTGCCATTTTAGATGCCATCGGGTACAATAGAGGTGACCCCGTAGAAGGATTGAATAAGTGCAGGCAGAAGAGATCCGAACACCCCACAGCATTCGCAGGAAGGCTGTGGATTCATTTCAGCGCAGTTTTCGGACAGTTAGATAGAGCGCATTTAACCCGCGAAAACATGGTTAAGTGGACGCGCACAATTATCTCACACGCAACAGAAGCAGGACAGAGCGCTTGCAACAGTTACGACCCCTCAGAAGAGGCCCATAACGAGAAATGGGTCCTGAAAAGATTGTCCCGCGCTTGGGAGCAATCGCTTCAGGCAAAAGGAAAAGTTAGATCCCCAGAAGAGGCTCAGGCTGCTGCAGATATCCAAGCAGTCAGAGAGCACCAGAAGCCCGCATGGGTAAATGAAGGCAAGAGCAGCCCTCAACAGAAAGGACAGGAATGCTATAACTGTGGACAGTTAGGGCATTGGGCAAAAGAGTGTAATGCACCCCAGCGATCTCAGAGAGGCCAGCAGACAGGCACTCTGAACCGCAACAAAGCAAAACCCATCCACAATGTAACAGTACAGTCAGGACCCACCAATGTGGACGAGACGAACTGACGGTGTTCGGGCTCCCCCACTTGGGTCTGTGACACACTATGGGACTCATCAGGGAGGCCCGTAGTCACGGCAAAAGTCAAAGGGAAGCCCATAGAGTTACTGTGGGACACAGGAGGATCCCGCACCACCATTAACTCCACAACCACGGCACACGCAGACACGTGGCCGACCACCTCCACCATCACACTTAGCGGGTTCACCGGACACTCGCAGCAGGGACATATCACAGCACCCGTAGCGATCCAGCTAGGGAACATTAGCACAAGGCACCCCGTAGTTTTAGTAAATCTTCCCCGGACAGCAGAGCACATCCTGGGGATAGATTTTATGAACGCTCATAGCTTGTCGTTCGACCCAGTGAACCAGTGTGTCTGGCGAATGGCGAGATCAGACAGAGCACCAGCCACCCTCACAGTAGGAGACTACGCTAATCGGATTAGCGCAGTGGGAGAGTACTCATTCGACCTGACTACGCTCCACACCGACAGACAAATTAAGGCCCTACTGAACAAACACAGGACAGCATTTGCAAGTCACCGTCATGACTGTGGCAGAATGACTGGACAAGTTCATGTTACCGGACAGGACCCCCGACCGCAAAAGCAGTATAGATTTCCCCTTGAAGCAGAGGTGGAAATAGAAAAGGTTATAGGCAGCTTGTTGGAACAAGGTGTACTGAGAACGGTAGCCTCCACCAACAATGCCCCTATTTGGCCAGTGAGGAAGCCCGATGGATCATGGCGTCTGACCATCGATTATCGGGAACTCAACAAAGTAACCCCCGCAGTAGCCCCAACGGTAGCTACTAGTCCCGAGACCATGCTCAAGCAGGGTCTCAACGCCAAGTACTTCACGGTATTGGACATCAGTAATGGATTCTGGTCAATACCATTGGCAAAAGCGTGCCAATACAAATTCGCATTCACTTTTAAAACACAGCAGTACACGTGGACATGCCTCCCACAAGGATTCCACAATTCCCCCTCCATTTTCCACCGACAGCTGGCAAGTGGATTAGAAAAATTTTCCCGACCCGAATGTCTGGTACAGTATGTAGACGACCTACTACTGCAGACAGACACAAAGGCAGAACACATTTCGCTTCTGGCCGAACTCCTGGAACTCTTAACTGAAATTGGCTGTAAAGTTAACCCGAAAAAGGCCCAAATATTGGAAAGTAAAGTGATGTATTTGGGATCAATCATCACGCACGGCAAACGCGAGATCGAATTCAAAAGAATTGATTCGATTGTCAAATTGCCCCTTCCCCAGAATGTCTCAGCCCTCCGGTCGTTTTTAGGACTGGTTGGCTATTGTCGGAACCACATAGACGGATTCGCGACAAAAGCCGCCCCACTTTCAGACCTCCTTAAGAAAGGAGCCCCCTGGGAATGGCTTCCGCAGCATACAGGCGCTGTGGAAGAGTTGAAACGAGCCCTTAGTGCAGCACCCGCGCTGCTAGTCCCCGACCCACTTTCCCCTTTCGCAATAGAGGTAGCGAGCACCGATCTGACCCTCTCGGCCGTGTTGCTTCAGGAACGGCACGAGCAGCTAAGACCAGTGGCTTATGCCTCCCGACTGCTAGACCCAGTAGAACAAGGATTTTCAGCCTGTGAGAGGCACCTCCTTGCTGTCTTCTGGGCAGTGCAGTATTTTTCCTACATAACCGGACTAAACCCCATCACCATTCTAACCGAACACACACCCACACAGCTACTACTAGACGGTCGACTGAAGGACGGTTCAGTTAGCCAGATTAGGGCAGCTCGGTGGACCCTACTTTTACAAGGACGGGACATTACTGTAAAACGGACACGCACCCACACATACTTAGCCGACAACCTCCAATACCCCGGACAGCCCCATGACTGTGAAATTGTAGCTCCCCTGCATAACACAGGACCCTTTTTAGCAAAAACACCCCCCAGGAAGATAGGGAACCCGAAACAAAGCCCCCAGCCCACAGACACGTGTGGACCCTTGAGGATTTATGTAGACGGTTCCTCCACAGTTTTAAATGGTGAGCGTATCACAGGATGCGGCATCTATGTAGAGGACGCGCAGGGGCGCGCTCTCGAAGAGATAGCTCTTAAGTTACCAGGTCACTTAGGCGCGCAGGCAGCAGAGCTAGCAGCCATAGCGTACATAGTGGACCACCCCGATTCTTTCCCCAGCCCAGCAGACATATATTCAGACAGCTTATATGTCTGTAACAGTTTAACCGATTTTCTGCCCCTGTGGAGGACACGAGGTTTTGTCTCCGCAGACGGAAAACCCCTTCCATCAGCCCCCTTACTCCAGCATATCCTAGAGAAAGCGAAGGACAGGACCTTCGGCATTATAAAAGTTCGCAGCCACCATAGGTCATCACCCCCTGGGAATGTAAAGGCCGACGCATTGGCTAAGGCAGGTTCCAGGAGAGGACACTTATGGACCCCCCCAGCTAGCGCACCAGCTAGCGCCCCTGTGAGCGCAGTCCAAGTCTCACAGACTGATATTAAAGATCTCGTGGCAGCACAGAAACAGGACGGAGACCTCAGGGAGGTTTTCAAGGGAAACTTTGTGCCTGCTTACGAGCACTTTAAACACGCACTGACCACACATGAGGGTGTGATCATTAAGGACCAACTTTATGTGGTCCCACAGCAGGACAGGAATCAGATGATTGCCTTGTTCCATGACGGACACGGGCATCAGGGAATTGATGCAACAACGAGGCACCTCAGGCAACTCTGTTGGTGGCCTAATCTCAGGAATGATGTAACGCACTACATAGAGAATTGCCTGATTTGTGCTCAGAATAACCCGGAGAGGTATTCTAAGAAAGCACAACTTCGGCATACTCGCCCAGTTAACGGCCCTTGGACAAACCTCCAGATCGATTTTATAGGTCCATTGCCCCCTTGTCGGAATGGCTATAAATACGTTCTGGTGGTGATAGATACCTTTACCAAGTGGGTAGAGGCATTTCCCTCACGAACAAACACAGCTAAGACAGCTGCAAAGATCCTGACCCACCACATCTTCACGAGATGGGGTTTACCCCGAAGTATCGATTCGGACCAGGGATCTCACTTTACAGGACGGGTCATGAGGAACGTCCTGACAATATTCGGAATCAAACAGAACTTCCACATTGCGTATCATCCACAGTCCAGCGGGATTGTGGAGCGCATGAATCGGACCCTAAAAACTACCCTCAGAAAAATGGTTCAAGAGAACAATTCCACATGGGATTCAGTGCTCCCCTTTGCACTTATGTTCATAAGGAACACTGTCTCCACATCTACAGGATACACACCACACACACTCATGACCGGACGCCCTATGAAAGGTACAGAATTCCTTTTAGGACTGGACATGACAAGCCCCGAAGTGACGGCCCTCACACATGAAAAGGCAGTTAAAGATCTAGTTGAGACTGTGAGGTCTGCACAGCTCGCAGCCGCAGTCCAGCTAGGGAAACGCCGACAGCAACGTACTGCCTGTTTCAATAAGACCGTACACACCACAGAATTCCAGGTTGGGCAACAGGTAATGTTATCTGTTTATAACCCCAGCAGTTTTTTGGCTCCAAAATATTCCGGTCCCTACTCAATTTCGGACAAAATTAGCCCCTCCGTTTACAGGATAAAGTATCCTAATGGAAAGACCGCGTGGTTCCATATAAACCAGTTAAAGGCTTATGGAACACAGGCCAACCATGCTCACCATGTCCTGCTGGATGCAGCAGAACACTTCACCCCGCCCACCAGAGACACTTTTCCACCATCCCCCTCACAGACCAGTTCATCCACGGACTCGCCCACGACTCCGCCCACAGACCACTACAGACCACGCCCCGACACGCCCACAAGCTGCCACAGCAGAGACAGTAGGACAGACACTGACTCTGAAGACAGCGACACCACACAGCCATACAGCCCACACTGCACCAACTACGACCCCGACTCCAGTGACCCCATGGAAGTCACGTACCTTAAAAACCCAGACCCACCACCCGACCCCGACTACCCCGACAACACACTCGACACTACACAATGGCACAGGGACAATTCCTACAGACTTGTCCGCAATGACGAGAGTGACCCCCGGTCACACAACTCCAAAATAGCATGCCTGATCCACACAAGGGTGTGGGATCCGGGAGAGCAGGACGACACGGTGTCTGACTCCCGACACGGCAACCCCTTTGTGACCCTGTTCACAGAGGCAGAATCAAAGTGAGGTGTCCAGATGATGTAAGATAGGAATCGTTTGAGGGAAACGATGTCCTTTCTGATGGAACCTGCACGTATGTTTGTCTTCGTTTTATGTTTGTTTGTCTCAGGAATGTAAATGTTTCAGTTGGAGGATGGACATCTTCTTTTCAGCTGAAAAGATTGTGACCACCTCACATACACGTTAGCTTGTCCGCAGATACCTTTGAGAACTTCGGTTTGATTGGAGATCTTTTCCAAAGTTGTAACACTTGTGACAGCCTGGTGAGCAGCTCACCGTATCGTCTAAAATATCTGAAGACCAGCTCATGTCCTCAGTTGGAGCATCTTGGCTCCCTTGGTTTCTTTTTTAGGTGCCCCTCTATTCGGCGAAATAGAGGCTGCAAGTCATGGTCAACACATTCGTACCCGTTTCTTTCCAGGTTACTCAGGCAGTGGACAAACGGCACTGAGGACCCGCCCTGTCTGAGAACCAACCCTTGGTCAGCCAAGCTCGGGTATGGCACAGCACGCCCTACCCGGGGATCCCATCCAACTCGTACCCGTAGCGGCCCATACGCAACTCATTCGGATGTTTGTTTCCAAGTTTGTTTTCATTTTACGTTAGGTAGCCCTTCGGCCGCCATCCCACATGCTATTTACATCCGGAAACATTCGGATGGTAAATCAGCAAAGCCTGCGAGACGGCTCGCAGAAGGAAGGATTGTTAGGTGTATGCTGGTCTTTAAATTCGCTTTTTGAAAAAAAAAAATGAGGGGAGTCACAGGGTGTGACTTAGCCAGTCATTTTAAAGGGTCAATTGGGATTTGAAAGACAGATGCACTAACAAGTAAAGGTCTTAAACTGTGTATTGACAGATACTGTGCTTGATCCCAAAGGTTTCAAAGGACGAGACAGAGGTCGAAGCCAGGATTGTCAATACCGGAGGAAGAAGGAAGAGAAAGAAGAAGAACAGCAAAATGATGGAAGCCCACTTATTACTGTTTAATGTCATATGTATATGTGTGGAAACAAGACACGTTTCCCCCACAACCCCCACCGTAAATGTTAGTACAACAAACCCCCAGTGCTCAGCTCTGATCAGCGAGGTTCAGACCTGGTGTACTAAATTCATGACGTGGTACTCCATGTCCTACATAATCGAATCACTGTTGGTGATCGCGATCCTCATCATCCTAGTGCAGACCCTCAGGTTGAGGAAATGGAAGAGGAGAGCCTCTCGTTCCAGCACCTCACCCATCTATAGAGTGCAATCCCCCATCTTCGGATTCCACCAAACCCCTCAACCCCTCACTGATTACAACACTCTGTAAATAAAATTCAGCCATGTATTATATTGTTCCATACTCGACTGCCGAGTTGGGAAGTGTGATGTTGTGGT
Organism: Scyliorhinus canicula; assembly: GCF_902713615.1. Taxonomy (NCBI): domain Eukaryota; kingdom Metazoa; phylum Chordata; class Chondrichthyes; order Carcharhiniformes; family Scyliorhinidae; genus Scyliorhinus; species Scyliorhinus canicula. The sequence goes on along the minus strand of NW_024055827.1, from coordinate 1,941 downwards.
GTGAATGGTTAAGATTTTAGAGTGATTAAATGTTTAAGTTAAGGTTAAGGTTAATAGTGATAGGTAGAGGTTCCCAATTGTAGTAATGCATGTCCCTTTGACATAGGGCCAAGTAGAAATGTTAGTTAAAATTTTTTTTTCTCTTCTTCCCATAGTTTAGAACAGAGTAGAACAGGAACTGGCAAGAGGTCAGAACACAAGGAGGCAAAGTACATAGGTGATCCTTCACAATAGTATGATTGTGAGGATCACAAGGAGGGAATGTAGCCATGCTGGCCACGCAAAATGGACACTGAGCCAAACTAAAATGGAAGGCTGTTGGGAAACAGACAGTTCAGCCAGAACAGCAGTCTGCAAAGAGCAGTTTGCATTCTGCAGCAGCAGAAACCAGTTTGGGCTCAGGTGAAAAGACCTTAGCTAGGTGCAAATGGCAAAACGCTTTGCATGCTAATGAGGCCATCAGACTTGAACACCCACACAATAGATACATTTGGTTCTGAATGGACACATTCCAATCAAGACCCAGACATCGAGGCACCAGAAACCTCCAAACAAAAGGACATAAGAAACGCCCCCTCCATCACGGAGACCCCCTCGCATTGGGGAATTAATCCAGTATCGATAAGAAATTGATCCAATAGGTAGAGCCCGCCCGAGAAGAGGGAAGGACAACGGAACCCCTATAAAAGATAGGGACCTCGTGTTGTCCGGTCTGTTAAACCCGTGCTCCGGCTCCGACTGACACCTGGTATCCTGACTCCAGCCGTTGAGCACCAGCCGCCGAAACCGTAAGTTCAACGCTCGCTACGCGATCCAAGCCCACTAGACTCCCAAGTGCCAGAACGCTTGCTGAAGGCTGCAGACAAAACCAGGACGAAGGCCTCGTTCTCTGACCTTGCCTGTTCCTGTTAGATAAGTATTCTGTTTGCTTATGTTTAGTTGTAGCTTAGTCTCTTAGTGTGTGCATGAGTATTTATTATTAACTGTATAATAAATATTGATCGTTTGAACTTGACTAATCGGTGTATCGTCTTTATTACTTTGAATTTGACCTTGGAATACTTGTGACGTTGCCTATACGGCAGCTGGCGACTCCAGAGCTAAATAATTACATAGAACAGAGCCTAGCAGTGTTAAGCACACGTCGAACTCGGAGGCGTGTTAATACACTCCAATAAACGCGTTTTACGCCCATAGTAAAACGTGCAACACCCGGGTCCCTGGCACTGTGAGACAGCAGTGTTAACCTGGATCCCTGGCACTGTGAGACAGCAGTGTTAACCCGGGTCCCTGGCACTGTGAGACAGCAGTGTTAACCCGGGTCCCTGGCACCGTGAGACAGCAGTGTTAACCCGGGTCCCTGGCACTGTGAGACAGCAGTGTTAACCCGTGTCCCTGGCACTGTGAGACAGCAGAGTTAACCCGCGTCCCTGGCACTGTGAGGCAGCAGTGTTAACCCTGGTCCCTGGCACTGTGAGACAGCAGTGCTCACCCGGGTCCCTGGCACTGTGAGACAGCAGTGTTAACCCGGGTCCCTGGCACTGTGAGGCAGCAGTGTTAACCCGGGTCCTTGGCACTGTGAGGCAGCAGTGTTAACCCGGGTCCCTGGCACTGTGAGGCAGCAGTGTTAACCCAGGTCCCTGGCACTGTGAGGCAGCAGTGTTAACCCGGGTCCCTGGCACTGTGAGGCAGCAGTGTTAACCGGGTACCTGGCACTGTGAGGCAGCAGTGTTAACCCGGGTCCCTGACACTATGAGGCAGCTGTGTTAACCCAGGTCCCTGGCACTGTGAGGCAGCAGTGTGAACCCGGGTCCCTGGCACTGTGAGACAGCAGTGTTAACCCGGGTCCCTGGCACTGTGAGACAGCAGTGTTAACCCGGGTCCCTGGCACTGTGAGACAGCAGTGTAACCCGGGTCACTGGCACTGTGAGACAGCAGTGT